>NC_045541.1:163330879-163425739 GCF_009769535.1 Thamnophis elegans
GCTTTTCAGCAGCTCACATCTATACAGATCATTCCCCTCTATTCTGGAGGTTATTCCAACCTTGAAAGTCATTATATACTGTATACAAAAGCAAAGTCAGGTCTAGGACTCTTTCTCTCTTGGCCTGAACAAGAGCATGGACTTGTTCTGGTAATTGCTTACTTTTGCCATGTCCTCATGATGTTGTCTTCATCTCTCCTTAATTCACACCTGAAGCAGTTTGAGATCATCCTTATTTATTACAGATCTGAAGAAGCTTCTCAGATAAGAAGTAACATGACTTCAGGGAAAAACAAAGGAAGTCCAGTTGCTTTTGAAAAAGCACCTTTGGAGCAACTGTGACCTGGATGACTAAGTATATCCATAGACACTTATTTTATTAAACTTTTAAAATTACATTTAGCTTTTTTTTCAATTGCAACTCCTGCTGGGGCTAAAATCTGTCATGCTACACTACCCCATTTAAGACTAATGTGGTTTTGGGTTGGGATTTGTCTGTATTTATTTATCTCTGTTCATTTATTTGAACCCCACCTTTATTATTTTTACGAATAACTCAAGGTGACAAACATGCCCAACCCACTTTCCTTTTTCTATTATCACTGCAACAACAACCCTGTGAGGTGAGTTGGGCTGAGAGAGAATGACTGTCCCAAGGTCACCTAGCTGATTTTTATGGCTAAGGCAGGAACAGATAGAATGGAATGGAATGGAATGGAATGGAATAGAATAGAATAGAATAGAATAGAATAACAGAGTTGAAAAGGACCTTTGAGGTCTTCTAGTCCAACCCCTTGTTTGGCAGGAAACTATACCATTTCAGACAAATGATTATCCAATCTCTTCCATAAAACATTTACAATTTCTGGAGGCAAGTTGTTCCACTGATTAATCGTTCTGTCAGGGAAATTTCTTCTTAGTTCTAGGTTGGTTCTGTCCTTGATTAGTTTCTACTGATTGCTTCTAGTCTACCCACAGGTGGTTTGGAGAATAGCTTGACTCCCTCTTCTTTGTGGCAGCCTCTGAGATATTGGAACACTGCTATCATGTCACAGACTAGGCATACCCAATTCCAGCAATCGATCTTCATATGCTTTAGCCTCCAGCCCCTAATCATCTTTGCTGCCCTTCTCTGCACCCTTTCTAGAGTCTCAACATCTTTTTCACATCGTGGCGACCAAAACTGAATGCAATATTCCAAGTGTGGCCTTACCAAGGCATTATAAAGTGCTATTAACACTTCACGTGATCTTGACTCTATCTCTCTGTTTATGTAGTCTAGAACTGTGTTGGCTTTTTTGGCAGCTGCAGCACACTGATGGCTCATCTCAGTCTCCTGCTTTCAAGCCTGGTGATTTAACCAGCATTCTCCCATCTCCTTCCCCCCAATCTAGTCATTAGTGACTGTCCTCAATGAGCTTTTTGGATTGGATTGCAGTAAAAAGTTGATTTCTATCAAGGCATCTACCCATACAATGCCTGATCAACACTTGAACTTTTTAGATTTAGCATGGTAAAATACCCATATTCTGTTCACTATGGGTTGCTAGAATTTGTTTTTGCAATGCATCATGGTTATTTATGCTGTCCCTGGTTGGTGGGAGGGTGTAGCAATGATAATGTTACTTTGTTGCATCCAATCTTGTTACCTCGGAGGTTCCCCTTAACTCGACAGGACCCCGGCACTAGGGTGGCCCTCTAGAGAGCCCCAAGGCTCCTTCTGTCCTGCCGTGGTCGCCAGAAATGTTTCAGGCAATTCTTGTTACCTATTCAGGACACAAGACCACGAAGGGTGTATTTGCGCAATGGTTCAGAGCATTAACATGACAAATTCTGAACCCCAGGCTACACCAAGGGTGTTACTTTTATATATTTCACAAATCTGGCACTGCCTGGGTGTTAGGCTATGCCACCTTCATTATCAGTACAAAACACAAGAAAGGAAAAGCTTAACTAAAAAAGAGGAAATTCAATAAGTGATGAATTTGCTATACTTCTATATGTGGGTGGGTTACATGGGTGGGTCTTATCTTACACCATCTGTTACTTTTGGTTTACATCCCTTTGCACAAGTCCTATGGTCAGTTAAAGGAATTATTTAGTACATAGGTTATTCAGCTAGAGGTTACATTAAACAAATTCCCCCTTCCGTCAGCAGGGTTTAAGCAACTTCTCCTTTTTAAGAAGTAAATTTCCACATGCTCAGCAACTTGACCTCTATTTTATATAGTATGGTTCTTGAATTATTATATCCCTATCTTTTATACTACCTTTCTCCCCTGCCTCAACTTAACCCAGCCTATTCCAGTTCTAAGAGTTCAGTTCTGATTTCAGCGTATTTGGTGCAGAAGTGACCTCAATAAAGATGATGACAAATCCCTGGAATGTCGTGCAAAGCATTTGGGATCTGAGGCATATCATCATTTCTCCTTGAATGACTGGGGCAATTTCATGAATTACTGGTTGAATCACAGTTTCTCATCAGCTCCAATTTAAATGCATCATTAAAACCATGAATTTACAGCAATTTCCTGCATCAAACAAGCAATTGGTAAATACCAGGAATCTTAACAGTGCTATACAGCTACCACATGTTCTTGATCATTGGTGATCAAATGATCAACTTTAGTGCTAAATACATTAATAAATGGGAATGATAGTTAGAATATATATTGTTTGCAGTCCAAAAGTGCTGGACATTTCTTCCTGGTTCATCTTACTGTATAGTGTGTCAAGACACACAGATGCTTCCTACTATTACCAAGCCAGGTATTGACTATTGTGTGCCTGTATATCATTTTTCCATTTTCTAAGTGCAGAATCCTGCATTTCTTATTGTTAAACAACATTTTGTTGGATTTTGTTGGCCCAATGTTCCAGTCTACCCAGTTCCCTGTGAATTTTGAGCCTATCATCCGAAATGTAAACAGTCCTCTCCCAGCTTTGTGTCAACTTCAAATCCATTTCTATCTCTCCAACTAAATAATTTATAAAAATCTGCAATAGCTCTAGTTCAAGGCTAGAGCCTGAGTGGTGTGTGTGTGTGTGTGGTGTGGTATGTCAGTTGTGTGCCTTTGAATCAGTGCTGACTCCTGGTGATTGCCTGGTCAAGACCCTGCAGTTTTCTTCCAAGTTTTTGGAAGTGGTTTTCCACTGTTTCCTTCCTAGAGCTGAGAGAGAGAATAGCTAGCTAGCTTTGTGCCTAAGGCAGATCTAGAACTCACATTCTCTGTAGTCTGGTGCCTTAACCATTACACAAACTGGCTCAGGATTCCCCTCTTTGTACCTTCCTCCATGAAGCTATATATTCTTTAATGGCCACTGTTGGGTAGAGTTGTTCAATCAACGGTAGATCTGTCTAGTAAAGGGACCATCCATTCTACACTGTTTCATTTTATCCAGAAGGAATGTCAGGTTCCAAGTAATGCATCCATCACAAATTGAACTCTGAGGCATTCCGTTTTCTCAAACAACAAATTTATTTGGACTCACCATATTGGCACTAACTAGTGAAAAGCCAGTACTAAAGTTCCTGGGCTTTTCACCTCAATAAGTTGCAGTTTTCTTAAATTTCCAAAACAACTGTCACATTGTCCCTAAAAACAAAATTATGTGACTTTTCTTTAGTTACTTGTCCATTAGCTCTGGAAGAAAAACGTCTTATTTCAGTTGTACTTTAATTTTTAACATCTTCTAAACTAATGTATGTATTTGTACTTTTTTGCTTTTTTTACCATGTCCACAAAAATGATAAAATGCCTTTTCATGTTCTTCATATTTCCAGCAAAGATTCAAAGCACCTTTATATATTATGGACAATTTCTCCCCTGACAAATACATCATTTCATTAAAAAATATCCTTTAAAACTAGAACATAATGTAAATTTCAATTCTTTCAGCCACATATTTTCACATTGTTCCATTTACTGTATATAATATAACCAAGAGTTTTTAGCTTATTTTATCACATTCTTTCATTTGTTCTTCTGATTCATATTTCAAGAAAAGTTTAAACATTTTAGTTCTTCAATAGGACATAATTTTATTTCAGACTCAAGTCTTATAATATGAAACCTTTTATCCATTTGAAATCTTTCTAATAATTGTACATAAAAAAGACATTGAGAAGTATAGTCTTCTGTTGTCAAATCTTCTCTTCATTTTGTTTTCCAAATCCCTTGAGAAAAGTTTAGTACATCTCAGCAAGTTAACCATTTGTGTTTACTTACCATTTCTTGTCAATAAATTCCTTCTTGTGCTAAAAGCTATAAAAGTGTTTTCAGGAGACGCCTAAATTTGTATTTATTCCATATTCTAAGAATGTCCCACCTGCCATAATGATTTTTAAAATCTACATTAACCTTAGAGTTGTCATGCTATGAATATCCATCCATTCCACCCAACTCTAAATTCACGTCCTCCTTACTCTGATAGTCTTTTATTTCTTAATAACACCCACCCTTTCATTCAAACTAAAAAACACTCAGCAATGTATAATTTCAAACCTGGCAGACCCAATCCTCCTCTTTCCTTTGAATTCTGTAGTAACTTAATACAATAAAGAAAAATAGAGTTGGAAGGGACTTGGTGGTCTTCCAAGTCTCTTCCAAGACAGGAAACCCTATACCATCAGGAAATCCTATATCATTCAGACAAATGGTTGTTCAATATTTTCTTAAAAACCTCCAGTGTTGGAGCACCCACAATTTCTAGAGATAAGTCATTCCACTGATTAATTGTTCTAATTATCAAGAAATTTCTGCTTAGTTCTAGGTTGGTTCTTCCCTTGATTAGTTTCCATCCTTTGCTTCTTATTGTGCTTTCAGATGCTTTGGAGAATAGATTTTCCCCCTCTTCTTTGCAGCAGCCCCTTACATATTGGAACAGTGCTATCATGTCACTCCAGTTCTTCTTTTTTTATTAAACTAGACCCAATTCCTGCAACCATTCTTCATACGTTTTAGCCTCCAGTCCCCTAATCATCTTTGTTGCTCTTCTCTGCACTCTTTCTAGAGACTCAACATCTTTTTTATATAGTGGTGACCAAAAGGATTCTGTGGTCTTACCAAGGCATTATAAAGTAGTATTAATGCTTTGCATGATCTTGATTCTACCCCTCTGTTAATGCAAGCTAAGAATGCATTGGCTAAGCATCAGGGGTGACATGCTCTGAAATCTGCTACTAGTTCACTTCATGTGCATGCACACTGCAGGCACTAAGAAGACTTTTCTGAGTCTGCAAAGGTAAGTAGCGAGGGGGGAACAGCTGTGTTTACCGGTAGTAAAAAATGCTTAAAAAGTAAAAAAAAAAAAGTTCTGATGATCAACAGCAAAACAATTGGCTGTGCCACATGAACATCGGATTTTTTAAAAACTTTTTGAAGCATTTTTTAATTACCGGTTCACCCGAACAGGTAGTAAAAAAATGCTTAGCTCTGCAACTATCAGCTGTGCCACACGATTTCTAGCAAATATAAATCATGCAGCACAGCTGATTGTTGCACAACTGGCTACCAGTTCACCCAAACTGGTAACATGTGTTTTACTGCCAGTTCGGGGAAACCGGTAGCATTTTTACTACTGATTCGGGCAAACTTGCCCAAACCGGTAGCATTTCACCCCTGCTTTGCATATATTTAACTTATATTTAGTTCAATGTTTTTTTTTTTTACTTTGCCATACAAATGTAGATATATCTTTCTGGCAATGTTTAAGTGGTACATCACATACATTGTCAAAACAGGTATAGTCTGTAACAAAAATAACACTTTGGATAAAACATTCATATTAATCACAGCAATTCTAACCAACAGCGACAATTGTATTTTATCTCATCTTGACATATTTCTTTTAATCTCATACAGTGTCTTAATATAGCTATTTTGGAACAACATAAAATTTGTAGTTGTCATGTTATACCCAAGTATTTCAACTTCAATTTTAAAACTCATTTTATTCATCAGTTCAGTTCAATGTTGTATCTTCAGGGTTTTTTTCTTAATATTTTAGTCTTCTGTTTGTTCTTGAAACATGCTAATACCCCAAATTCTTTTAATTTAGTCATTAAAAGTCCAATTCCTTTTAAATTCTTTTTCTGCCAAAACGAGAACCAAGTCATCGGCAAAAGCTCTTAAGTTATATGGGTCTTTTAAAATCTTTATGCCCAGGATCCTCTCATCTTATCTTATGTCTCTATTCAATATTTAAAAAACTAAAATAAACAAGTGGGGGACAGCAGATAATCTCATCCTATTCCTTTTTGTATCTCACATGGTTGGGTTAAATCTCCATTAATAATTATTTGTGCTATTTGTGAGGACTAAATCGATTTCACCCAATTTATCAAATTATCTCCAATCATTGTAACTTTCAAAATCATAAACAAAACATCCAGTTTGGATCATTAAAAGCCTCCACTGGATCTAAAGAGATCAATGCAACTTGGCTTTTCTATTATGTTGCTCCCAATATTTCAAGAGATTCAACACAATTGTAATGCTGCCTTTTAGATGTCTTTTAGGTGAAAACCCACAATGATCCTCATGAATAAATTCTTCTAAATTATTATTATAATTTACATCTATAATTTAAAATAATTCTAAGCAACTTGTAATTTATAAATCACCGAGAGCTGCCTTGTAGGGGAAATGGTTGGCATCAAAATGTAATAAATATAAATAAATAAACCTACTTATCTACCCACCCAGCCACCTAGCCACCCAGCGATACAGCCACACAGCCACACAGCCAGCCACACAGCCAGCCAGCCAGCCACCCTCTATCTATCTATCTATCTATCTATCTATCTATCTATCTATCTATCTATCTATCTATCTATCTATCTATCTATCTAAATTTCTGTTTGTGTGTATATTCCAGCATAACTCTTGAAAGCCTTAAGCAATTTCAACCAAACTTGGTAAACAGATGACTTACTCTCTGGAAAAAAATAACACCCCTAACACGCCTCGGTGTGTGTGTTCTGTTAATCTGCAGCCTGTTGTATCTTAAATGGCTTCTACTGTACTGCCATAAAATGGCTTCTACTGTGCACCGCACTAGAGTTTTAATATGGTAATGGCTTCACCATAATCCACAAAGGGGCTCCCTCTGGTAAGGGGGGAAAACCAACATTAGAAATCATGTTTGGCCAGGACATTTTCTTCCTGTAAATAAATATCCAGGCAACGCCAGGTTATTGGTAAATAAATAAATAAATAAATAAATAAATAAATAAATAAATAAATAATCAATTAATCATTATTCTACAAGGATATTGGTCTATAATTTTTTGCTAATGTTCTATCTTCTCCCTCTTTAGGCATTAATACTCTGAATCTTTCCAAGTCTCTGATGTCTTTCCTCCTTGTAAAACAGAGTACATTGCATTTTGTAGGGATTGTAAGAAATTGTCCCCAAAACATTTGTAATAAAACTTCATAATCCATCTGGTCCAGAAGAAAGTTCTGTTTACAGTTTTTCATTTGATCACATTTGGCTCCAAAACACCTGAATGATAAGGTGAATTATGCACAGAATATCCTTATGAGCCAACCAACGCTAAAGGTGGACTTACCAAAACTAGAAAAGATGCTTGATTGTACAATTACCATAGACAATATTAATGAAAATCACAAAATATAAAGATATGAAAACAGAAGCAGAACAACTGTGGCAAAAGAAAGCAAAGTACCAATAGGGATCGGTGCAATGGGGTACTACCTGAACACCATCGGCATTGGCAAAATCATTATCTGTCAATTGAAAAAGGCAGTTTTACTTGGAAGACCTTACATCCCATGACAATACTTGTGACATTATCAAACAACAACATTTGCCTACCCCAGGTACTTGGGAAGACCTTGATAGGTGGATAACAATGCCAAATCCAGTCAAAAAATCTGTCTGACTATGTGAGGAACCATAATCATAATTACTTGGAATAGCTTACATCCTGTGACGATATCTATAACACTAGCACACATCCGCATCTACTTATCTTGGGAAGTGATAGGCAGACAAAAATGCCAAATCCAATCTCAACATCTGGCTGACTGCAACAAACCATAATAATACAAAATGTAGTTGCCCACTTTATTAGACTCTGGAGACTTATAAAATCCAGAAGCAATAAAAACAAATAAATGTACAGTACATAACACACATAAACATGTATCTTAGACTAAAGATAATCCATATACATATCATAAGAACCATTAACTGTTGACTGATACAGAGCTAGGTTTCAAAGGCTTTCTATTTTCTCAGGTGTATGGGTACCATATGTATTTCCATGGGGAGGGGACAACAACAGAGAGGACATTTTATCAACTGTGACCATCCTAGACCAAGCTAAAACTACCAGGGAATTTCTAGAAGCTTGGCATTATGAGAATCAGCCATTAATAGGCACATAGACATTAATAACATCTATATACTATGCAAAATATACTATCACCCAAGTCCAAAAAAGAATAAAAAGACACAAGTACCTCTCCACCAGCAATGAGCACCCAGATCAGCAGAGGTTAACTCCAAGACCAACAATCAAGTAAACAATACCTAATCAAGAAACTTCCAAAGAGACAATGGTAAACAGCCCAACCAAAGAATCTCTAAAACCACTCCCAACAATACTGACATGGAAATCCACCAGACTATAAACTGACACCAAATGCCACTCCTTACTAGCTCTGATGATGTAACCTACCATATTTTTCAGAGTATAAGATGCACCTAGAATTTGAACAGGCCAATTTAAAAAAGTTTTTGCACCTTGCATACCTCCCCAAAATGGGCCATTTTTCATGAAAATGGGTCCATTTTTTTTCAAAAAGGGGCATGCATAGCCTTTAGGAGGCTTGTAGAGTGCTCCTGGGGGGGTGGAGGCCCCCCAAACAAGCAAAAAACGGACCCATTTTTTTGTCAAAGAAAAGGGCATGCATAGCCTTTAGGAGGCTTATAGCTGGGGGGGATCGAGCAAAAATGGCAAGTTTTTTGCTCATTTCTGCCCTCCCCAGCCCCCAGGAACACTCTGAAAACCTCCTAAAGGCTATGCACGGCCATTTTAGTGAAGGAGGCAGGTTTTGAAGAGGCAAAAAATTCTGTATTCAGTGTATAAGACGCACCCAGATTTTCAGCCTCTTTTTTGAGGGAAAAGGGTCCATCTTATACTACGAAAAATATGGTAGTTTGGGTAATGAAATGTCTGGAAGAACAACAAGCAAACTCAGAGAGCACCTCATGTCAATGCTGAGCTCCTTTATTTTCTCAACTCCTCAAATTGACAGCATTTAGTAGTGGAGACCTAGAACTCACACATTCTGCACAGACATGCCAGGCAGGTAGAGACAATTGGAGATGGGCGATCTATCAGATAACCAGATCCTATCCAGGGGTGGGCTGCTGCAAGTTTGCAGGGGTTCAGATTCTATGCACTTTGGAGAACCCCCAAATCCCACTCCTGGCTGGCCCTGCCCACCCCTCCCCTCCCCTCTCAGGAGTTCCCACAGCCTCTTTTGGAGGCCAGTAAGAGCAGGGCATGTGCGGAGGCTTGGGGAGGGTGAAAAATGGGCCTACCGGAAGTTTGAGAAGGCCAGAAATGGGCCTGTTTCTGGCCTCCAGAAGACCTCTGGAGCCTGGGGAGGCCATTTTCACCCTCCCAGAGGCTCGAGGAAAGCCTCTGGAGCCTGGGGAGGGCAAAAATAGCAATAGCAATTAGCAATAGCAATAGCAATTAGACTTATATACTGCTTCATAGGGCTTTGAGCCCTCTCTAAGCAGTTTACAGAGTCAGCATATTGCCCCCAACAACAATCCGGGTCCTCATTTTACCCACCTCGGAAGGATGGAAGGCTGAGTCAACCTTGAGCCAGTGAGATTTGAACAGCCAAACTGCAGAACTGCAGTCAGCTGAAGTAGCCTGCAGTGCTGCATTTAACCACTGTGCCATCTCGGCTCTGCCATATCCCCCCTGCCGCCATGATGCAGGAGGCCAACTAGGCAACAACCACCCAGCAACCAGACAGAAAACCCCTTGCTAAAATTTTGGAAGCCCACCCCAGCCTATGCCATGAAGAGCTTAAAAGGTGATGAATGAAACCTTGGATGACACCAAGAAGCCTCCTGATGGACAATATAGCCTTTGCGTAGCAGTGATGACCCATGGATCAAATGACTCCTGAAGAAAATAATAATAAAGATATGGAGCAGCCACTATTGGTCATTTATTTTCCTTATGCCAGATCTAGCCAATGAAGCTAAAGAGAAGGAGAATGTTTGCTAGACAGGTTTTTCTAAGCTTAGCATTAGAAGATAACACTCTCCCATTTTTGTGTGTGCATGCCTCAGCTGTTTAAGAACACAATCCTTCCTCTGACTCTTCATTGATTTACTAATAGGTACAATAAAAGGAATGGTGAAAGGTTTTGCAAATTTACTTACCCATGATGGGGAAGAAAGAAGAGGCAGGCAGCATGTACATTGAAACAGAAATTGCTGCAAGGTGGAATTTGATCACGATGCTACAATGCATGTTACAGATTTAATTTTAGCATGTTTCCACTGTAGAATAACCTGACTTGAAATCTAAATGCAAATTAAATTGAAATAACCTTTACAGTTATTATTTTATTTTGTTTTACTTTTTATGAAAAAAGATTTTGATAATGCAAGTTTACATAAATATTTAATATCAAGGAATGCTTATTTAAATAGCTCATTCTTTTTAAGAAAATGCTCCCTCCCCATCTTTTCATTCCAATTTTTATTGTAGTTAATCAGGTGCCACTAAGTCAGTTTTGACTTCAGATGAGTATATGAAAAAATGTTCCCCATTTTGGTCAGTCTTTGTTTTTTTGTTTAACAAATACATATGACTGGCCATAATATAATTAAAACAAGATAAGCTATTTTTTTAAAAAAATACATTGAGTTTAAGCTAAAATTTGCATCTATCAATCAACCACACCATGCCAGATTCATCAACATGGTCCCAGTGCCTTGTTATAACTTCTAACTCTTCCACGGACATCCCGAGGTTTTCATTGCTACCATCTATCCACCTGATCCTGATTCCCACAAACAGAATTCTACCCCTGGGGACCAAAAGAGAACATTAATTTTCCTGGCAATGACATAGAAATGGATTTCCATCAGGGATGGGTTTCTGCCGGTATGGTACAGTACAGGCATACCCGTTCATCAAATTTAGCGTGCCTTTCAGTACCCCTTCATCTGATGGCACCGTAACAGAATGCTGCCCCCCCTCACTCCCCCTGCTCGCCCAGTCATTGCTTGATCTCTCTCTCTCCCCCCACCTCACCATGCTTGCAAAGCGTGGCACGAGGGGCAGAAGCCCCCAAACTTAGCGGGGAGCCTAAGCAAAGAAGGAGGTGGAGATCTGGGTGGAGGGAGGGGGAAACCCTAGCGAGGGCTGCCTGCTGCCAACTCGACTCCATGCAGAGTGGGCTGCAGAGGGTGCCATAAGGCAGGTTGATCAGGGCGATGTGCTGCTGCAAGAAGCCGCACTGCTACTGCTGGAGCTGTGTTGCCCCACTGAATTCAGGGACTTCTGCCCCTCGTGCTGTGCTTTGCAGCCACCGGAGCCCTGCATGGATCTCTTTGGGGTGCTGGGCAACCTGGTTCTAGGAATCCCTCCCCCCCCCAGCAGAAGTCCCTGAACTAGGGTTTCCCCCTTCCTCTGCCCAGCTCTCTGCCTCCTCCTTTGCTAAGTCTCTACGCTGGGTTCAGGGTCTTCTGTCCCTTGTGCCACATTTTTCAGCCACAGGAGCCCTGCAAAGACCTCTTCAGGGTGCTAGGCAACCTGATTCTGGGGAATCCCCCACCCCCAAAAAAGGACTGACCAACCGTCTCTCCAGATCTTGCGGCTTTTTCGGGGGATTCTTTTTAAAAAAACGCCTCTCCAGATGATCTTGGAAACCTGTGAGGTTGCTTTTGGAGGGGGAAGATGGACAGCATCCCCCCCCGTCTCGGGGTGACTGCAACCTCAGAGCCTGCAGCCTTAAAGCCCCCTCCCAAAGCAACCTCACAGGTTTTCAAGATCATCTGGAGAGACAGGCGGTTGATTTTTTTTGGGGGGGGAGACAGACCATGCTGCCGAGGACAGGCACAAGACGGGATGCCAGTGGCGCTGGGAGCTGGGCTGTGTGCAGAGGAGCTGGTGGCCAGGGCACCCTGAAGCAGCACCAGCCAGCATGTCCCACAAGAAGAACCCCAAGGGCAAGGGCAGCAGCGCCGCACCCACCTCAGCCCTGCCCACTGCCAATTAACATGCCATTGTCTCCTTCTCCTTGTTGGGCGGGATGGGCAGGGCTGCCCAGCTGGCCCCTCCCTCAGCAGCAGCGGCGAGTTCCATGATGTCATCTTCAAGATGAGTAGCATCTTGGCTGGGCAGTGGGGCGGGTGGGCAGAGGGTTGAAACCCACCACTGATTTCCATCCCCTTCTTCCATGATTTTAAAAAAAACTCTTTCTTTCTTTCTTTCTTTCTTTCTCTTTCTTTCTTTCTTTCTTTCTTTCTTTCTTTCTTTCTTTCTTTCTTTCTTTCCTTCCTTCCTTCCTTCCTTCCATTTATTTATTTATTTATTTATTTATTTATTTATTTATTTATTTATTTATTTATTTATTTATTTATTTATTTATTGTCCACTTTCCCAGCTTTCCTAGCCATGCATGGCACTGGAGAAACCATGGCTTTTGCTCTTCTGTTATTTCATTTGATCTTTCTGACCTTTGTAGTAATAAATACATTCCAGGGACCAAATATTAAAAGGTTAGATTGTGCTATTTTTGGTCCTGTAAGCAACAGTGGAGATATAGTGAATTGAACAGGATGCTAGCATCTGAGATATACCCTTTGAGGTCACACGCTGTTTGTGCCTCATTCCCATATTCCTGAACACCTTCGAAATAACTTTTTTTTTTTAAAAAAAGTGATAGAATATGGAAACTGTTAAATATTCAGAGAGTGAGTACAACCCTTGTATTTATCTTCATTTAATTTTCATAAATACATTAAGTCCAATTAGTTTTTCTCTCCCTCCCCCCAACATACACTGACACCCCTGCTTTTAAGAGTTATCTTCTGACAAGTTATTCAAAGGTCAAGTATTCCTTGTCCTGTTGGAGGCATGACCTCAATTGCCTTGTCTTTCAATACCTCACAACCTATTCACCCCAAGGGGCAGCAGGGGGCAGACAGAAAGTTACCGATGGCCTCTGCATTCTCTGTTTTCCTTTCTCTTACTTGTTTATGAGTGTGCTAATCTCCAAGTGCTTTCTTCCTATGTTTGCCTTTCCTTGCACGTCTGCTCTCTTGACTCTCATTTAAAAGGATGTACTTAGATAGGAGTTAAGCTTTGCCTATCTTCTATTTATTTCTTATTATAAACCCACTGCTTGCAAGTTGCAGCAAACAGCTTCACTAGTTCTTGCTCAAGTTACATTTCCACTCTCCAGGTACATGTGAAGCACTTTCTCTAACAATTCTCATCAAATTTGTGCACCCCTTGAAATTCTTGCTATAGATGACAACTTATTGTCTGAATGACCCTTATAATTCTTCTCTTTTTTTGTTCAGCATAACTCTGGAATGCCTCAAGCAATTTCAACCAAACTTGGTACACAGATGACTTATCCTCTGGAGAAAAACACTGTGGGGGGTAAGACACCCCCACAGTGGTGTCTTACAGTGGGTGTAAGACATCCCCTAACACCCCTTGGGGGGTGTTCTGTTAACATACAGCCTGTTGTGTCATACTGCTGTACTGACGTCTACTGTACAGCACAGTGGAGTTGCCATTGTAACGGCTTCACATTACTGCATAAGGGAGCTTCCTCTGGTAAGGGGGAAAATTCAACATTAGAAATTATATTTGGTCCAGGCATTTTCCCCGTATAAATAAATACCCGGGCAACGCCTGATTATCGACTAGTCATGTATATATGTTGTATCAACACAAGGAGATTTACATGAATGGATGGAAATGATATATCCCTAATAGCTGAAGTCCTTGGGAGAAGGGCGGCATATAAATTGAATAAACTGCATATAAATCGAATAAACCTAATAGCTGGTATTTGGACCTGTGATTAATAAGCTAATATACACCATCAAAACTAATAGTTAAAACTAGCTTGCTCTACCATGAATTTATCTAGTCCCCTTAAAAAACTAACTTTCTAGAGAAGACTCCAATGCTAGAAAAATTGGAGGGAATGAGAAGAGGAAGATCAACAACACAGTGGATGAATTTAGTTAATGTTAGGTCTCCAGAACCAAGAAGGACCCAAATAGTTACTCCCAAAAAGTATTCTTTATTGTTCCTCTCCTATAGACAGAAATCTTGCCAAACTAAAGCAACAGCATATATCATTAAAGATATACTCTGATAACTTCTAAGGAGGAACCTGGGGATCCAGACTACATTCCACTACAGTAACAATAGCAATGGTCTATTGTTGGAAGACCTGAAAGACCAAGTCAGGGCTAGATCATTATGGAGAAAATCTATCTATCTATGTAGCACCTAAGAGTTAACACTGACTTGATGGCACACAATCCATATTTTACAGCTATCAGAACTGGTATCCATCTTATTTGATGACAACATTTTTTTACTGTTTTGTAGGAAAAAAGTGTAAGTGAAATATTGATTAAATGAACCTGTGGGAAGGGACCTGCTTCTCCTGAATGTTAATTACATTGCAAAAATCACAGCTCTTTGAATCATTTGCATAATGAGGGCTTTACACAAATGACACAAATGGACAAAAAGATAATGTGTGTCACTTGTGAAATGATGCCATTACTCAAATCACAATGAATTATGCAACATTAACATAAAGTTGCCTTATCCGTACTATTTTTCAATGCACTAGATTTGTCCATTATTTTAAGGGTATTTCTGGACTGAAATCTTAAAATATGCTAAATTGGAAATGCACTAAATGTTGACTTCCTTTTTATCTGTCCTGGATCTCCTAGCATTTAGTTTTGTTAGATAAGCCCAGTTTCTAACTCTACTACATCATTCCTCATTTGCCCATTAAAATGTTACAAATGTTTTCTTCAAAAAATATATTCTTTAATCTCCTAAAAAAAATGACATCTTCTATGTTGATCACACCATTTTCCTTCTTCTGCTTTACAAGATCTTTTCTCAGACATAGTAACTAGAATTGTATAGAGTATTCCAAGTGCATTTTCTCCACAGGTCTATATAAAAGCATTATTCTATTGGTTGTTTTATTTTCGATTTCCTTCCTAGTGTTTCAAGCATGGAATTTGTCTTTTTTACAGCAGCCCCACATTACACTGAATTAAGAATAACTTTGATGTTCTCTGCAAATTTACTTCCTTCCTTCCTCCATTCCTTTTAACAGAGCATCACTGATATCTATTGCGGCATAAAGGCATAAAAGAAAAAACAATTGACTTTAGCTTACATTTTAATTTTGAGACAAAAGGAAAAAGAAATGTTAGGAAGGAGGGGGATGGAAATAATTGGTATTAAAAGGCTGAGCTAATCCCTTGCATGTCCATTTCCAATTCTGAAAAGAGTGACATACAATTGCTTGAATGAGAAACAACAGGTTAATAGTTACTATGGTGTATATAGACAAAATATTTTAATAAATCTAAAATCTCCCTGAAGTTGAGCTTGACTATCATGACTTAATGAACATAGCAGCAGCAACAGTACTTAGACTTATATATTGCCCCAAAGTGCTTTATAGCACTGTCTGAGCGGTTTACAGTGTCAACATATTGCCCCCCCTCCAACAATCTAGGTTCTCATTTTGGCAACCTCAGAAGGATGGAAGGCTGAGTCAACCTGGAACCTGTTCTGATCTAGGCTTCCTGAAACAGTAAAAAGCGTACACTTAGTCCCAGCTCCACAGGCCCGCAGCGGACCACAACAGAACTAGTCAGGATCGAACTTCTGGCTGTGGACAGAGTTAACCTGCAATGCTGCCCCCTTTAAGGACCTCTTAAGAGTGGGGTGAGGTTCACAGCTGACAGTTTAAGGTTGAAGCTGTGAGGGTTTCAGGATGTAACAACGGAGTCAGGTAGAGCATTCTAGACCACTCTGTTGCTGAAGTCGTATATTCTGCAGTTGAGTTTGGACTGGTTTATCTTGAGTTTGTATTGATTGTTTGCCTATGTATTATTGCAGTTGAAGCTGAAGTACTCATTCACAGGTAGGACATTATAGCAGACAATTTTGTGTACTATGCTTAGGTCCAACTGCAGGCAGAGCAGTTGCAGATTGTCCAAGCCCAAAATTTCGAGTCTCGTGGCATAGAGCCAAGGTGGCGCAGTGGTTAAATGCAGCACTGCAGGCTACTGCTAGATCAGCAGGTCAGCGGTTCAAATCTCACCGGCTCAGGGTTGACTCAGCCTTCCATCCTTCCGAGGTGGGTAAAATGAGGACCCAGATTGTTGGGGGCAATATGCTGACTCTCTGTAAACCGCTTAGAGAGGCCTGAAAGGCCTATGAAGCGGTATATAAGTCTACTGCTATTGCTATTGCTATTGCTATAAGGGATTCTATTGTGAACAGAGAAATGGAGCACACGTCTTGTGAAATACCTCTGAACCCACTCAATTGTATTAATGTCCGATATACAGTACGGGTTCACTGTACAGGCGGATGAGCTGTATTTGAGAAATGGTCTGGCAAAGGTTTTGTACGTCCTAGTTAACAATTCAATGTTACCAGAGAAGAAGCTTCTCAAAATAAGGTTAACAACTCTTAATGCCTTTTTGGCAATGATGTTACAGTGAGATCTGGGGCTTAGATCATTTGAGATAAGTACTCCTAGATCCTTGACAGAGTGAGGGTTGTCTATGAGAGCGTTCCCTTGTATTTAGTGTTCTGATTTTTTTTCCACAATGTGCAGGACATAACATTTGTTTGTTGAAATTTGGAGTTGCCAATTGTGCAACCATTCTGACACATAGTCTAGGTCACATTGTAGGATAGGAGCATTGTCTTGTGCCGTTAAATGATTTTACGTCATTGGTGAAGAGGAAGCAGTTGCTTTTAATGTGATCACATAGGTATAAAGCAGAAAGAATGTGGATCCTAAGACACTGCCTTGGGGGACACCACTATTAACTGATGCTGGATTTGATAGGACCCTCCCTATTTTGACCATTTGCTACCTGTTTGATAGGAACATGACTATCCAATTATGCAGGGGTCCAGAGATTCTTGACAGAAGTATAGAAATAATTTAAAATTACCTTCCAGGAAGCAACTTTTCTCCCCCCCTTATTTTCAGCTTCTCCTTCTAGCCAACAGCATTGGAATTTCCTAATCTTCAGCCATCGAAATAGGTTCAAATCTGCTTAGTTTCTGAAGTTGAACTGCGGTGCCATCTGCTAAATCTGCCAACTTCATTTAGCAAAGGTGAAAGAAGCCTGGCAAGCCATTCTCTTCCATCTTTAACATGTCACTGAAGAAGAAATGGAATGATTAGCTTGATTTGGTTCCGATTTCATCCTGCTTGAATACAGTTTTACACGTATTTCCTCCAAGGAAATAATTGTTCCTTTGAGGATGTTGTTATTTGCCTAAGTCTTTGCTGAACCCCAATTAATTTTAACATTGCTCCTGTGAACTTCTGAACCTGTTTGATATCTGATTCTGTAGCTTTACCCCCAAGCCATTTAAATTGCAGATGCAACCTTTCATTCTACATGGCCCCAAATATCCTAAGGGAAAAATAAAAGGGGGTGGATATTACAGAGAGATGAAAATGAAATTTCACCTTTATCATTGAATAGTAATTTATCCTATGTGAGAGTCACATATTATTATTTTTCAAACAAAGGAAGATGTGGCTACTCCTGCCCTTCTCAGAAATGCCCACTCTCAGGGGAAGTAAGAGTAAGAGAGAGGGTAGGAAAGGGAAGAAGAGAAGAGGAGTGTGGGAGAGGAAAGAGAAGTAGAGAAGGAAAAGTAGAGGAGGAAGCAAGAAAGTAGAGAAGGAGAGGAGAAGGAAGGAGGAAGTAGGGTTGATGTAAAATAAGAGGGGTGTATGGGATGGTGGAAAAGCAAGCTTGATTATATTGATAATTGTAGGGGAGAAAAATTGTTATAAATGTTAAAAGATAATACACATTATTAATATTAGGTATGAGATTGTATGTGAATGTATATATGAGAAATAAAAACTAAAAAAAAAGAAAAAGAAATGGCCACTCTCAGATGAAAACCTGGATGAGATAAACACATTTCAGAAGGAAAGCCATAGAGAAGTAATTTTATCCGAGTCTCACTGTTTCTTAAAGATGGAACATTGTGTTGTGTTCATTTTATCTATCTATTTATCTGTCTATGAATGGGAGTGTATAGGAAGCATGAAATGGAACATGGGAAGTTCTAAACAACCACCAGATGGAAAAGAAGTTCATAAGTAGCTTATCACAAAAATTGCAGTTCAGACCGAATTGCAAAAAACACAGGAAGGAGAGATTCAAAATGCTTTAAATGCCATCATCTTAATGAATGTATATGTATATGTATGTATGTATGTATGTGCATGCATACATACGTACATACATACACATACACACACACAAACATATATATATATATATATATATATATATATATATATATATATATATATATATGTGTGTGTGTGTGTGTGTGTGTGTGTGTGTGTGTGTGTGTGTGTGTGTGTGTGTGTGTTTTCTGAGGTTTTCGCGGGTGTTAGTATGTAGGTCTCTAGTTGTTCGGGTTTTCTCCCGCGTAGAATTGGAGATGTCTTGGCGACGTTTCGACGAAGTCTCATTCGTCATCTTCAGGCGGCTTCAGACTACTTCAGGTTTGGTATTTCCAGGAGTAGTGGAAATACTCCTACTCCTGGAAATACCAAACCTGAAGTAGTCTGAAGCCGCCTGAAGATGACGAATGAGACTTTGTCGAAACGTCGCCAAGATATCTCCAATTCTACGTGGGAGAAAACCCGAACAACTAGAGACCTACATATATATATATATGCATATGCATATGCATATGCATATGCATATACATATACATATACATATACATATACATATACATATACATATACATATACATATACATATACATATACATATACATATACATATACATATACATATACATATACATATACATATACATATACACATACACATACACATACACATACACATACACATACACATACACATACACATACACATACATATATATATATATATATATATATATATATATATATATATATATATATAAGATTTTTTACAACCCCTGGTAAGCCCCAATTATGGGAGGAAGCTAACTGCTTCCATCATCTGTCCTTCGGCTCGTCACAAGAGTCCATCACGACAGAAACCCAATATTTTTACTGTTGCCTTTGTTATATTTGTGTTTTTTTTATTTGTGCTGATAAATAAATAAAGGGAGACTAGTATAGATCTATTTCAAGCTATTTAGCTCTCATCAGCTAGCCATACCCTTACTAGCCCAGGTTCAAATCCCAGTAAGGGTATGGCTAGCTGATGAGAGCTAAATAGCTTGAAATAGATCTATACTAGTCTCCCTTTATTTATTTATCAGCACAAATAAAACACACACACACACACACACACACACACACACACACACACATATATATATATATATATATACTTAAAGTCACAACCCCTGGTATGCCCAAGTATGGGAGGAAGGTCACACTTCCACTCTCTGTCATTAGGCTCGTCACAAGAGACCATCCAGACAGAAACCCAATATTTTTTACTGTTGCCTTTTTGTTACATTTTGTTATATTTATGCTGATAAATAAATAAAGGGAGACTAGTATAGATCTATTTCAAGCTATTTAGCTCTCATCAGCTAGCCATACCCAAGTTTGGGAATCGAACCTGTGCTCCATTGCCTCCCAGGCAGGGAGTTAACCATTTGAGCTGCAGAGAACGACTCCTTATCAGCCAGCCAGGGTGGGAGGTATATACTTAAAGTCACAACCCCTGGTATGCCCAAGTATGGGAGGAAGGTCACACTTCCACTCTCTGTCATTAGGCTCGTCACAAGAGACCATCCAGACAGAAACCCAATATTTTTTACTGTTGCCTTGTGACGAGCCTAATGACAGAGAGTGGAAGTGTGACCTTCCTCCCATACTTGGGCATACCAGGGGTTGTGACTTTAAGTATATACCTCTCACCCTGGCTGGCTGATAAGGAGTCGTTCTCTGCAGCTCAAATGGTTAACTCCCTGCCTGGGAGGCAATGGAGCACAGGTTCGATTCCCAAACTTGGGTATGGCTAGCTGATGAGAGCTAAATAGCTTGAAATAGATCTATACTAGTCTCCCTTTATTTATTTATCAGCATAAATATAACAAAATGTAACAAAAAGGCAACAGTAAAAAATATTGGGTTTCTGTCTGGATGGTCTCTTGTGACGAGCCTAATGACAGAGAGTGGAAGTGTGACCTTCCTCCCATACTTGGGCATACCAGGGGTTGTGACTTTAAGTATATACCTCCCACCCTGGCTGGCTGATAAGGAGTCGTTCTCTGCAGCTCAAATGGTTAACTCCCTGCCTGGGAGGCAATGGAGCACAGGTTCGATTCCCAAACTTGGGTATGGCTAGCTGATGAGAGCTAAATAGCTTGAAATAGATCTATACTAGTCTCCCTTTATTTATTTATCAGCACAAATAAAACACACACACACACACACACACACACACACACACACAGACACACACACACACACACACACACACACACACACACACACACACACACACACACACACATATATATATATATATATATATATATATATATATATATATATATATATATATATATATATATATATACTTAAAGTCACAACCCCTGGTATATATATGGCATCTCATATTTGCATTAAAATTGCTTGTGGAAGCTGATTTAATTTCTTGGTTTCTTACTTATGTCTTGCAGAATAGGACTTGATTCCATTAATTAATTAATTCTTCCTTCTGTCTGTCCATTCATCCATCCATCTTTCATACACTTTTTTTTATTGATCTACAGAATCTTAGACTCATAAAGTTGGAACAAGCTATTTAAGCCATCGTGGCCATCACACAGTGCATATAAAACAATGATGAGCTGTCTCAGTTCATTTCAGTAGGGCAATTTGGGATATGGAGGTAAAAGAATTCATCTTGCTGAAGCAAATGGAGCAGTCCCAGGAGCTTTCTCATCAATTTCGCTACTACTGGTGGAACTGCTGGAAGGGACTGTTGGAGAAACAAAGCCACATGGCAGCTGACTTCCCTCTTTAAATACCAGGTGTGTTGAATGGGAAGATGTTAGTTAGTTATGATGAGTTTTGAAATGATGTTTTTATCACATCTTCAAAGATTTCTGCAGTTTTGATAGATCTGGGAGGAAAGGAGAAGGAAGGGAGGGAGGGAGAAACCGACTAGATATGAGTAATAAATATGGAACATAGAATGCATGTAACAAGACATAGAATTGCTGTTGTCCCATCTAGTTGGCCTTCTGTTATTCTGTTCAGCAATTATCATCGATGAACTTCTGAAAAGATCTAAATTGGAAGGTCAACTTTAATTTAAAGACCATTAAGAGGATGAGGCAGCTGGGATTTAACCTGTAAACAAAGACGTAGCAGTTTGACAAACAAAACACTAAGAGCTCACTTTAAGCAAAGTATTCCGGTTTTACAGAGTGCTGGACTGCTTCCTTCTGGGCATGATTGAAAAAAATTATTTATGCTTCTCTCCTTCTCTTGGCTCCCTTCTGGCTTTTTTCTTGTTTCCAGTTAAAAGGATGAGGCAACAAATAGAGAGATTTGCTCTTAAGTATCTCTTGGGATAGTGGGAGCCCATGTCTGTGGTATATCCCTGTTCATGAAATCCTTAAGGCTCAGGGACACTATCACTCAGGCGCAGTTCACATTTTCTGTGGACATTTGTGTTCCTAGAGGGCACCAATGAAAAAGTAGACTTGTTTTTTTCCCCACAGGAGGGCCAAACAGAATACAGAGGGGACTTCCTCATAGGCTTGAGCAAGGCAGTTTCACCAAGAGTTCCTTTCTAATGGATCATCTGTCAGGTTCCAAGTAACACACCTAATGAACAAAGACTCCAAGGCTTGAATTTCCTCAAAGTTCCATTTTATTAGAGATGCCATATTGGCACATCTGGGAAAACCCAAATCAGAAAGTTTCCAGGTTTTTCCCACCAAAAAGAAAGTTCAAGTCCCTGCCCATGTCCATCACATGGCCCAATCAGGCACCATCCAAAACCAGAGATGCCTCCCAGTCACCTCATTGCAGCTGCAGGGCAAAATGGCCTTGACTTTCTGAGAAAAGAATGTTGTTTTGACTATATATCATCCACACTCCTCTATATAATCCCACCCTCCCATTTTCCCACTAGAAAATGTGGTAGGCCTGAAATCCCAAATGTAAAAGATGGCTTCCAGGTCTGACCTTATCCTTATCTCCCCATATCCATAGCAAGAAGATGCCCCAATAAGAATTTTTGTAGGTCATGTTTTCATGATATTATCTTTCCTTGATCCTCACCAAAGCCACCCCAAAGGCAGCTTAAGGTTTTGTTTACCTGATCCTATTCTCAAGTAGCATTTTTTCTTCTTCTTCTCCCAACGCATGCCTCATTACATACACTACCTATGGATGTTTTACTTAATGATAGTTGGGATTGTGTAGCCAGGGAATTGGGCCTGCCGACTTCGTAAATTATAAAGGAACACAGTGGCTCAGTGGCTAAGACACTGAGTTTGTTGATCAGAAGGTTGACAGTTCAGCGGTTCGAATGCCTAGCACCGTGTAATGGAGTGAGCTTCCATTACTTGTCCCAGCTTCTGCCAACTAGCAGTTTGAAAGCATGAAAACTAGGAACCACCTTTGGTGGGAAGGTAACACTGTTCCATGCGCCTTTGCCATTGAGTCATGCTGGCCACATGACCACGGAGGCATCTTTGGACAGCACTGGCTCTTCAGCTTAGAAATGGACATGAGCACTACCCCCTAGAGTAGGGAATAACTAGCACATATGTGTGAGGGGAACCTTTACTTTTACCTCTTATTGGCCACCTAAGCCCTTTGTGGCACTGGTTCCTTCTGATCTCTGGGCACTGTTTCCAAGCCAGTCTACTATTATCAGTGCAAGAGAGGAGTTCATTTATACTGGGCTCTCTACCCATCCCTGGCAGTTCTCTGATCCCAGTGAGGTAATTTGTGGACTGTGCAGTTGGAGACCCAGCAGCTGAACAGCCATCTCACCCCATTTTTTAAAAAACTCTTCCAAAACAGGCAGCTGCTCCAGAGGCTGCCAAGACCAGAAAGGAAACTTGAGAGGATGAAGAATAAATAGCTAGCCCTGGAGCCTAAAAGCTCCTCCCTACCTTCTCTTGCCACTTCCCAGCTGTGACAGTGTTAGGATCTGTTGACAATGCTAGAAATGAGGAGAGACAGTGCAAGAATTTGGAAGAAAAAAGCAGGAGGATTTCACCACTACCATTCCCCAAAAAATCAACAGATGGGAGGCAAGTTTATTAATAGGTTGTCTCATTAACATCAGCCCAGTCTTGATGGCCTCTGAAAAAAACAAAACAAAAACAGAGATCCAGAATGTTTAAAGAGACTCAATTTTTTTTATAAAAACAGGTTGAAGGTTAAACATTAAAATTTACACACTGTAAATAGACACACTAAAAACAGGTTCCTATCACTCAACATTGTACTGTACTTAACTTCTAATTCTTGCATCAAAACTCCTTATTGAAGCAAGTGTGATTCTGTCACCCGAAAGTCTCTAAGTCAGGGATGTCAAACTTGCACCCCATGGACCGAATGCAACATATGCTGGCCACACCCATACCTGGTTTACCGAAAGGGGGGAAATTCCTGATACGTCATGTGATGCCCCTGTGATGACATGAGTTTGACACCCCTGCTCTAAGTGCTTGTTGCAGGGTTTTGTTTTGCATTAAGAGACCTGATGATGAGGAGTTAGAGAGCCTTGCCTGCATTCCCAGATAGCATTCCCCCTTGCTGTCATGTCTGTCAAACACAATAGCTGATTTATCTGATTTTTGGAGAGGATGCACCTCAGTAAAACAGGAGAACATCTAAAAGTTGATGGAAAGACCTTGGAAATAATGAGACATGAAGCAAGCATTAAGTAACACTCTTGATGGCATCAGTCTCCATGCTTTCCTTCTGAGAAGACTGTAGGTCCCTTACAGAACTTCCTATTGACAATAGCTAGAGGACATTGGTGGGTTCCAGATCCTGTTTCAACCAGTATGTCCACATGGATGCATGCAGCATGCATGCACTTGCACACAGCACGTGCATGTATCTTACCACTTTCACAAGCCTCCGCGATGCTCCAGCTGCTCAGTGGAGCATCGTGCAGGCGTTGTATGTGCCTTGTGCATGCATGGAAGCGCAGAAGCCTTAAAAGACCAGTAAGGAGCTTGGGCAGGTGAGTGGGCCCTCCGGAGTACTGTACCAGAATGGTATCCGGTGCTCCAGGCAGGTTCTGGTACGCCCATACCGGAGCGTACCGCCTACAACCCACTACTGCTAGACGAGCAATAGTTCTAGACTTTGCAACATCCATGCCAGGGGTTTTCATGGGGGTACCTAGGTGCTCCCATGTTACACCCCTTTTTGGCGGCCTCCACTAGTTGCCAGTTGTGTCCCGGGTGTGATTCAAGGCACTAATTATGACCTTTAAAACGCTCCATGGCTTAGGCCCAGGATACCTGCAAAACCATCTACTGCCACTGGTAGCCTCCCACCGTCCAGTTGGCCTCCTCAGGGTGCCGTCGGCCAGACAGTGTCGGCTAGCGACCCCCAGGGAGAGAGCCTTCTCTGTGGGAGTGCCTTCCCTCTGGAATGAGCTGCCCCAGGAGCTTCGCATAATCCCCGACCTCCAGTCCTTCCGACGCACCCTAAAAAGTTGGCTTTTCCAACAAGCCGGCCTGGCCTGAATAGAATAAAATATAGGATTAATTTGGTTGTTAATTTTAATTTAATTTTTAAATTTTTATTGTAAGTATCAATTGGGGGTTTTTTTGATACTTTATTTAATGCCCTTTTTAATTTTTGTAATATATGTTTTCTTTTATGTTGTACACCACCCTGAGTCCTTGGGAGAAGGGCAGCATATAAATCCAATAAACATAAAAATAAACATAAACAACAACAAATGAAAGAAAAATAAGAGATCATATCAGTTCCATGGGGCTGTATGAGAAAAGCAGCATCACTTTTATAAACCTCTCTTCTGTCTCAACAACGGCCACTGACTAATCCCATTTGCTGCCTCCAGACCATTGCAGGGCTTATCTCCAGCACAGCTCTATGGTTCCATCTTTCTTTATGTCCAGGCTGTGATAAATGCTTTATTAAAGTGATTCTGCATGAAAACTCAACAAGTGACAAATCTGCCAACACACTGGGTCCTCTGGCGTGCTCTGTCAGCAGGCCATGGTGGACCTCCTTGGAACAGCGAGAAGACAGCTTGATTGCATTTGCTTAAATAACATTTATGTTTGTGTAATGAGGCAGGCTAATCAAAATAAATGTCCTTCCCTGGTCACTTCAGTGATTCTGGCACCAAAAGGCTTCAAATGCTTTAGCCACCTATGACTGAAAGGGGAGAGAAAGAGGGCATACATTTTGAAGCAGGAGGAAAAAGAAGAAACTAGCATTTTTTAAATAGCTACAGTTCATTTTTATTTTTTTCTTCTTTTCCTCAACGTGGCCAAAACCAACTAACTGAATTTGGCTTAATGCCATAGGCTGTGCTGGATATAGGAGCTGGTGTTATAGTAATGGTGAATGTTACTGACACTGCTATAGAAATCCATCAGAATTACCAATGGAATTGAAGTATATAGTCCAAAAAGTTGGTGAATACACTATAGTTCTCTTACTCAAGCCTCTTTGGTACCTGCTGTTTGCTTAGAACTAGGATTTTGGTCCTCATAATTATGATTACTATGTTGGCTTAAGTGGCATTTTTGACATTGATTGCTACAGAATTTAAGGCTGAAATAGAAGAGAATATCTGAAGCTCATGGTTGAACTGTGGAGTTCGTTGTCATTTCTGAACTTGATTGTTTGCTTGTCAATGTTTCCTTACCGTATATACTCGAGTATAAGCCGAGTTTTTCAGCCCACTTTTTGGGCTGAAAAAAGCCGCCTCGGCTTATACTCGAGTCTACAACTGGATCCGGCAGTGCTGTTGCCTGTTGGAGGAGGAGGAGGCGAACCAGCCTGCCATCGCCAGCCACCGCTAGCCCTGCTGCTCTTCCCACCCCCTTCCAAGCCCCACAGTCCAGCGGATGGAGCAGAAGCAGCTCCGGGGCTTCGCTGCTGCTCCCCGCATTTGCTGCACGGGGATCCCTTGGAGAGGGGATTCCAGCCTGCCATCGCCAGCCACCGCTAGCCCTGCCGCTCTTCCCACCCCCTTCCAAGCCCCACAGTCCAGCGGACGGAGCAGAAGCAGCTCCGGGGCTTCGCTGCTGCTCCCCGCATTTGCTGCATGGGGATCCCTTGGAGAGGGGATTCCAGCCTGCCATCGCCAGCCACCGCTAGCCCTGCCGCTCTTCCCACCCCCTTCCAAGCCCCACAGTCCAGCGGACGGAGCAGAAGCAGCTCCGGGGCTTCGCTGCTCCATCCGCTGGACTGTGGGGCTTGGAAGGGGGTGGGAAGAGCAGCAGGGCTAGCGGTGGCCGGCGATGGCAGGCTGGTACGCCTCCTCCTCCTCCAACAGCACTGCCGGATATCCGCCCAATGCTGCGGGGGCGCCAGCGGGAGCTTTGGCGGCTTCACCTCAGCCGCAGCGCTGGGCAGCAAATGTGCTGGTGCTGTTGGAGGAGGAGGAGGCGGCGGCAGCAATAGCACCTGAGGACAGGACAAGAAGCAATGGAAACTTGTCAGAAGGAGACTCAAGCTGGAAATAAGGAGAAATCTGACAGTAAGAACAATTAAAATCCTAGGAAAATGTCCTTTCATGAAAAATTACTTTTTCAGTTAACTCTGCCTGACATTAGTTGGGTGAACAGAAATATTAGTTGGCCAATTCTAAAAGGGAGCACCAGAAAGAACTTAAAATATTTTTTAAGAGAGCTGGGTTTTTCATTTATATTATATGTATGAACAGAATTAACACAAATTGCAGATACCAATCAAACATAAAGAAAAAAAGGATGAAATAATGCTCATTTTAAAAAACTCAGTGAAAATAAAAACAATATACCAAGAAGGTGGCATACTGGTTGTGATTTGATCTCTTCGGGGGATCCCGGGGATCCCCTATACAAGTATTTTAATATTGCAGACTTGCAGTATTATAAGTCATACTGATATTATAGAACACTTTAATTAAGCGGGTCCCTTGAATAAACATAACTTTGAGTTTCAAATAACACTGATTTTTTATTTTTGAAATTTACCGTAGCTGCTGCATTTCCCACCCTAGGCTTATACTCGAGTCAATAACTTTTCCAGCTTTTTGGGGTAAAATTAGGTGCCTCGGCTTATATTCGGGTCGGCTTATACTCGAGTATATACGGTACTCAATAAGGTAACATCACTGGCATTAATGGCTGGAACTGGCATTAATATATTAATCCATATTTTCCTATTATTGATTCAACCACAATGACTACTGTTATGAAAAAGGATTCATTCCTGTTGTATCAAAGAAGCCAAAGCATAGAATGCAGAATAATAATTGGAAGGGAGTAGTTCTTCTACTCTGCTCAAGTGGGAGACTCTACACCATTCTAGACAAATGTGTTGTCCAATCCTTCCTTAAAACCCTCCAATGATGGAGTACCCACAACTTCTGGAATCAAGTATTTCCATTGATTAATTGTTCTCACTGATAGGAAATTTGTCTTTAATTCTAGGTTGGCTCTCTGTTGGTTAAGCTTCCATCCATTGCTTCTTGTCTTGCCCTCAACTGCTTTGGGGAATAGGTTGACTCCCTTCTTCTCTGTGACAGCCACTCAAACACTGGAAGATTGCTATCTTCATCTTTGATATATCTGATCTGATACATCTTAGGGATCTGATTGTCTTAGCAAGATGCTGTTTTCAAGCTATTCCTATTACTATTTAAAAAAAAACTCATTTCAGAAAGGGACCCTGTTTGTCTCAAATGAGCTAACTTTGTTAATACTTTGCTACAGAAAACAGAATAACAAAGTTGGAAGGGACCTTGGCGGTATTCTAGTCCTGCTCAAGCAGGAGACTTTATATTATTTCATACAAATGGTTGTTCATTCTGTTCTTAAAAACCTCCAATATTGAAGCACCCACAACTTCTGGAGGCAAGCAGTTCCATTGATTAATTCTTCTATTTATCAAGAAATTTCTCCTTAGTTCTAGGTTGCTTGTCTCATTGATTAGTTTCCATCCATTGCTTCTTTTCCTACCACTCTCTACTTCATAATAATTGAGTCTGCTTGGTTGGCATCTGCCATAACTATAACTATTTTAGTATGAGTGCCTCTGCCATAATGATAAAAATTAAACTTGTACAAATGTGGTGTTTCTTTGAAAAGTGCTTACACTGGACAAATTCACATAATGAAGTTTCATTGGGACAATGTAAATATCAAGAAATGAAAGCTGAATCATTAGTTTTTAAAAACACTCTCAGGAACTTTATATTGAAAACCACACAAATTATAGGAAGATGCATATGCAGACTTCCTAGGTTAAGAAATGCTACAAATTTAAATGGTTATATTTTTCTTTTTTGAGATAATTAAAAAAAAAAACCATAAACATCATGTCACACAGGCAGGCTGCCTTATTAAATAAAGTGGATCAGATTTCTCCTTATTCTCAGAAACTTTGCTGAAATTGCTATTTTTGTTTTCCCAAAATCTGCAAATTTGATACATATCTCATTTGGCTGTTAATTAAAATGCAATGCCTGCTCTCTTCAATTATGCTTGTTCAAAAGCAATTCCTGTCATTTTGTATTTCCACTTCTTGCATTGCCAGTCCATCCCCTGAATAGAAAACAAAAGCTTGATTGTTTGTAAGATGCGGTTTTGAAAAGAAGGCTGCACACACCCTGCCACCAGACGTTATTACAGCTGAAAATAGAAAACTCAACAAACTAAACAGCTTGTACTTGACTTTCTTCTGATCCTGCACTTGTAGACTTGAGCGTGTTCTATGCTAGCTGCCTGAACATCACACATGTAATATCAGGCAACTGAGACAATCTGGAAGAGGCAAAAATACAAGGCAGACCAGATTATCAGACTCAATCAAAGGGCTCAATAATTCAGTTAACCTGAAACTTTGATTTATACACTTTAGAAGACTTGATCATCTATTGATAAATATAAGGAGTGCTTAGCCAAAATGTTTGGTCTAGTGCAGGGTTGTCAAACTTGGGGCCCATGGGCCGGATGTATCATGTACTGGCCATGCTCACACCTGGTTTAGCAAAAGGGGGGAAGTCCTGATACATCACGTGATGATGCTGTGATGCCGTGAGATAGACAGCCCTGGTCTAGTGCCTAAGGCGGCATTGGCAGCATCAGCCATTCAATGTTTCTGACACTTGGCCAATCTATGGATGAGCACTCTCCATTCCCCTCTGTCTCTCACTGCCTCCTTCAGATCCTCCATGGTCATATCAGTGTCATCTTTTGTAGTGTTCAGTCAAGGGATACTAGGGAGGCCTCTTCTCCTTTTCTGCTGATCAGTGAGTTCAAAGTGAGTCAGCTCTGATGATATGACCAAAGTATGACAGCCTCTGTTTTGTGATCTTGGCTTCAAGTGATGTTTTTGGTGGTGGGGAACAGAATAAGCCTATTATACTGGCCAACATGGCTCTGGCCTGGAAAAAGGCTGGTCAGGTATTGAGGATTTAATAGCTGCCAGCTGATGTAAGATTGTAAGCTGTAAACTGTAAGCTGATGCAATGAGGATGATTCAGCAATACATTTATCACAGTGGTGGGTTCCTACCCATTTGAACTGGTTTGGCCGAAACCACAGTGGTTTGGCACCCTGGGTTGGTGGAATCGGCAGCGACCCAAGCCTGCCACGCCTCCATACCAGTTCTCCAGGCGGCACCATCAGCACTGCCATCTTGTTTTACAGTTTTGCACATGTGCAGAACGATTTTAATTGCACTGCACATGCACTCATAGCACACATGAAGCATGCATGTGCATGCAAAGAGCGCACATGAACAAAGCGGCAGTAGTGCCTGCTGGAACCCACCCCTGATGTATCACCTATTTAAGACTCTGATGGGATCCACACAAGTCATTTACCCTTTTAAGAGGTTTCTATATATAGGTGGTCATTAGAGGGCATTTTCTCTCTCTCATCATGTATCTCATTTCTCTCCTTGTCTCTGTAGCTGAATGGTAAGGGGTTTATTTACCCTGTGTGTGTCTGTATATTTGTATATATAAACCGCTATTAATTGTCTAAAGGCTTTGTGTGCTGTGGTTTGCTCCCGGGTTTATCTCATAATAATAGTCATGCTGCCAAAACTCTGACAAGACCTAGTGAACTACTCCAGTTTAGTGGTTAAGGCACCAGACTAAAAACTTAGAGACCATGAATTCCATTCCTGTCTTAGGCATGAAAGCAGGAGAGGGTGAAAATTGCCTTCCCCAGCCCTCTGGATGGCCCAAAATCAGCTGGCTGGCATGTGCATGCGCACCGGAGCTGAGGGCTGCCGAAGGGCTGCCGTCCCGGCAAATATGGCTCCGTGTGCCACTAATTTCTCCTTAGTTCTAGGTTGCTTCTGTCCTTGACTAGTTTCCACCCATTGCTTCTTGTCCTGCCTTCAGGTGCATGAGCCAATCACTTACTCTCAGCCCAAACTATCTCACAGGTTATTGTTGTGAAGAAAATAGGAAGATGGGAAATCATGGAGATATAGCAATTCCAATATTTGGAATATTTCAGGTTGCCTTCCTGGATCTCCAAGCTTTCTCCTGAATCCTAGATATAGAAATTTCAATCTTAAATAATGTAGTTAAAAATAATTAGGAGTTAGGGTTGCAGCATGGAAACTAAGCCACTAGGCTTTCAGATTTTAAGAACAAATTTCCAATATTTATTATTATAATGTTTTACATTATACATTTATTATTATTACATTTAATGTTGCTTTTACTTAATTGTTAACTGCTTAGAATCACCTCTTGGCTAGGTGGGTGGCACACAAATTTAGAAAATAAATAATGTAGTAAATAAAATATACCAATTTCCATTTTGATTTTTAATTAAAAATATATAGCAAACTTTTTCAAAACAAGATTTTTGTAAACACTTAGCATCAAAATTCAAGAGCTCCTCCATATTAACTGGTAGTCCATCATCATAATATCTTTTACTTCTGGAGGGCAGATACAGATTTGGCATGTCTAAGTAATGAAAAGAAGGACTAGGGGAGACATGATAGCAGTCTTCCAATATCTCAGGGGTTGCCACAAAGAAGTGGGAGTCAAGCTATTTGCCAAAGCACCTGAAGGCAGGACAAGAAGCAATGGGTGGAAATTAATCAAGGACAGAAGCAACCTAGAACTAAGGAGAAATTAGTGGCACATGGAGCCATATTTGCCAGCACGGCAGCCCTCGGCAGTCCTCAGCTCTGGTGCGCATGCACATAGCGTCCAGCTGATTTTCGGCCATCCAGAGAGCTGAGGGCAGTGATGTGCAGTGAGGTTTATGGCTGGTGAGGCACTGACACAATTTTTTTTAGACTTGTGGACTTCAACTCCCAGAATTCCACAGCCAGGCATGCTCAGTTCCGATTTAAAGCGACAGCATTTGTTTTTCTCCTTTGCGAAATAAGTTTCCTTCTTTCTTTTTCTTTTTCTTCTCCCTTCCTGTCCTTCCTCCCTCTCTCCCCCCTCTCTCAAACACACACACACACACACACACACACACACACACACAAAGTTGCACCAGGATGATGAAGTATGAATTCCTCCCCCTCCCTCCGACCCACACGTACCTTTTCCAGCTGTTTCAGAGAGGATTTCAACTCTGCTCTTGCTGTCATCATGAAAAGAAAAAAAATGTAAAAGGGAAAAGCAAGAGCTGATGTCAGGCTGAGCTAGTTGTTGCCAGAGTCACCGTGGATGACTCTGCTTAACTGTTTAAAAAAGCCTCTAAAAACGCCCTCTACAGGAGGAGGCAGGAGAACGACATGCATCACCTATGTCAGGAATTTTTAGGCTTTTAACACTTGTTTAACTCTGCTCGAGTGATCATAAAACGCCTAAAGTCAGACTAGATGAAGCACGTCATTCTCCTGCCTCCTCCTGTAGAGGGCTTTTTTAAACAGTTAAGCACTAAGCAGAGTCATCCATGGTGACTCTGGCAGCAACTTGGTCAGCCTGACCTCAGCTCTTGCCTTTTCCTTTTACATATTTTTTCTTTTCATGATGACAATGGTGAGGCTCTGCCTCCCCTGCCTCCCTTGACTGCATGTCACTGGCTGGAGGAGGCAATTTTCACCCTCTCCAGGCTTCAGGGAAGCCTCCGAAGCCTAGAAAGGGCAAAAAACAGGCCCAACGTGCCAATTGGAAGTTTGTTCCCAAACTTTCGATTGGGCAGTTGAGCCTGTTTTTCGCCCTCCCCAGGCTCCAGAGCTTTCCTGAAGCCTGGAGAGGGCAAAAATGCCCCCCACCCCCCGGAGGGCTGGGAGAGGTTGTTTGGGTCATCCCCATGCTTCAGGAAAGCCTCTGGAGCTTGGGGAAGGTTAAAATCCCCCCTGCACGGGGGTTGCTCGTGAATGCATGGTGGGGAGGTCTCTCGGACATGTGCAGGTGGGTGGGCATGCACACGCGATAGCGCATATGCACACAGTGCTTGTTTAGAAAAAGGTTAGCCACCACTGTATTATACCATGTCAGGGGCGTAGAACCAGAATAACACTGTGAACTGATGAGAGTAGTATGTTTATTGGTAGTTTCTTTTGTACATGAATCTCACCCAACTAACTGCACTCACTACAGAACAACTAGATAAGCACTGCAAGGTTTATGGTGAGTTTGCTTTCTGCTGCTTCATCCCCTTCAGTGATTCTAGGGTAGCCAGTCTCTTAACTTTTCTCCCCACTTCACCTGCAGATTCTACCACAAGCATACCACATTAAAATTCCCCAAAGGCTAAACCAGAAGGTCCCATCAGAAAAACTTACCGAAGAGTTCAAGTGACAGGCCTTGTTTTTTTTAAAAGCAGAAATCCATCTGGGCTCAGTTTCATTCACTTGTCAGTCTCTGGTCCTTATCTATGGGGGAACAGGTTCTCAGCAAAAGGGAGAATCAGGGGATTTCATAAAAGGAAGGAAAAAAAAACCCTGAAAGGAAAGAACAGATAGAATTCCTTTCATTCTTTTGTGAGCTGCCGCAACTGCTAGGGAGAATTAATGGAGAGCAATTTATTAGCACAATTCTCATTAGTTTAATTAGATTACATTCTTTCCCTCTTAGCTGCTTTCTAATTTGGCTGTATGAGAATGAAAGTTGAATATTAATTTTTGTGTGTTCATTCAGACTTAATGAACTGAAGGGAAGGATTCACTGCATTTAGTGTCTGCTTTGAATGCAGTTTAGCCCTTTTTGTTCTATGAGGGAGTCTGTTTTGATGAAAGCCAAAAAATGACAGTGTTTTTTATGTACACAATGAAGACAATTCAGGCATCGGGAGAAGCTGCAGGCAGGAATGAATCAATCAATCTGGGTGGGATCTGGACCTCATCTCTCCCAGCCAACTGGCTTTGGATACAATATCCTAGAATAGAATAGAATAGAATAGAATAGAATAGAACAGAACAGAACAGAATAACTGAGTTGGAAGGGACCTTGGAGGTCTTCTAGTCCAATCCCCTGCTCAGGCAGGAAACCCTACACTTCAGAAAAATGGTTTAGCCAACATCTTCTTAAAAACTTCCATTGTTGGAGCATTCACAACTTCTGAAGGCAAGTTGTTCCATTAATTAATCGTAAATTAATTGTTAATTAATTGCCCTAACTGTCAGGAAATTTGTTCTTAGTTCTAGGTTGCTTCTCTCCTTCATTAGTTTCCACCCATTGCTTCTTGTTCTACCCTCAGGTGCTTTGGAAGATAGTTTGACTCCCTAGATTGAGCCGGATTGAGCCTAGATTGAGCCAGGAGATCCATAGTCTACATGTTCTCTTTGGGGTCATGGCTCCTGAAATATCCAATTCTGACATTTGGCAAATGTCTAGCACAATGTTTTTTAAATGCTTAAAATAAACACTAAAATCACATGGTAACTTATCTTTTTCCTAGTCTTGCCCTTACTTCAACAGCTAAAAACACAAAAGTCTCCAAATGCTGTTTTTGTCCCTTCTGGGATTGTTAGCATACTTTGGTAACTCCTTTTGTGGCTTTCAGAAATTTTAAAGAATATTTTTTTAAGGAAATGGTAACTCTTGGTTCCAATAAGATTGCTTATCGTTTTCTCTCTCTCTCATATCTGATAGTAGATGGCTAAGTGTTTTTCTATTGTAAAGAAAAGAGAATCCTTTTCAATGTGCAAGAAAGAGAGTTTGGTCATCATGGACAAATCTCTCTCTTTGATGTTAAATAGTTTCATCCACAACTATTGTGTTTGTACGCCCAACAATCTAGTCAACTGTAATTGATGTCAAAGAACTAAGCGAGTCTGGTCCTGGTTAGTATTTGGAAGCCATAGGATACCACAAACAGAGAGATTTTAAAACAAGAAAATGGCAAACTTGACAAGAAAATAACAAAATAATGATCTGATCATCACCAGAGGTTGAGTTGAACTCCAGGAACTCTTTATCTTATAAGACTGATATGTCAGGTTTGATTGTATTAGACCCAAAGAATCAAGAACATTAAAGTTAGAATTACTGAGTAGTTTATTGTTGCTCTCCTACAGACAGAATCTTGCCAGACTAAAACAGTTATCTACAATTTGGAAACCAAGGACCCAGACTATGGAGGAAGAATGAAGAGGCCAATCAAGCACAGTAATCCCATGGTCATTGAACCAGGTTTTGGTGCTTTTGGCAAAAGTTGCTCTCATCAGAAAAGAGGAATTTGGACCACTGTGCTTCATTAAGACCAGGGTCAACGCAGCCATCTACCAGGAGATTTTGGAGCACTTCATGCTTCCTTCCGCAGACAAGCTTTATGAGGATGCTGACTTCATTTTCCAGCTGCCCACACTGCCAAAAGCACCAAAACCTGGTTCAATGACTGTGGGATTACTGTGCTTGATTGGCCAGCAAACTCGTCTGACCTGAACCCCAAAGAGAATCTATGGGACATTGCCAAGAGAAAGATGAGAGACATGAGACCGAACAATGCAGAAGAGCTGAAGGCCACTATTGAAGCATCCTGGTCTTCCATAACACGTCAGCAGTGCCACAGGCTGATAGCTTCCATGCCACGACGCATTCAGGCAGTAATTGCTGCAAAAGGGGCCCAAACCAAATACTGAGTACATATGCATGTTTATACTTTTCAGAGGTCCAATATTGTTCTATGTACAATCCTTGTTTTATTGATTGCATGTAATATTCAAAATTTCTGAGATGGTGGATTTGGGGTTTTCATAAGCTGTAAGCCATAATCATCACAATTATGACAAATCACGGCTTGAACTATCTTGCTTTGCATGTAAAGAATCTTAACTCATATATTAGTTTCACTTTTTTAAGTTGCATCACTGCAATAAATGAACTTTTGCACAATATTCTATTTTTTTGAGTTTCACCTGTACATTGTAACCTAGTTGTTTCCCCAAACATTGGATCAGGTGGACAGATGGAGTTTCATGCTATTGATGGTCAGCATGTTCATGATTTATCTTTGGAATCTAGCCAGGGGTTTGTTGTTGATGGATTTCTGTAAAACAAGATTGCTTGGGAAGTGATAGAAATTAAATAAATAAGCAAATAATAAATAAATAAATAAATAAATAAATAAATAAATAAATAAATAAATAAATAAATAAATAAATAAATAAATAAACAAACAAATATCTTTAACATACAGGAAGGAATCATAATGATGATGATAACATCAACAGTTGTAGTGGCATTGTGGAAGTCATCCATTTGCCCCATAGTGTTCTAAACTAGTGATGTTTAAAGGTTGAATCAGGGCAACTGGTCCAAACTTTGTTAATCTGAGATTTTTTGTTGCTCATCCAAGCAACTTCATCAGTCAGAGCAAAATTAGTTAGTCAGAGAGTTGTTGGAAAGTACCAACTCTTGCCACACCAACTTCAGGGGTTTGTCTCCAAATGGCTTGCAATATTTCAGTCAAAATTCTTTTTTTTTAGTTTTAAATTTTATTTACAAACATGTAAAATACATACACAAAAACTTAGACGTACACCACATTTACACAATACAATATGAACAGGAGCTTCCTGTTCTTTCTAATAGCAATAGCCAATCAATATCGCTCACCTTATACTGTTTCCCCTTCTATTATATTTCATTTGTATTTCTTAACCCTCTTATCTTACTCCTCTGTCTGCTATATTGGCTGATTACCTCTAGTAAGTTTAAACCACTTGGATACATACATACATACATACATACATACATACATACATACATACATACGTGTGTGTGTGTGTGTGTGTGTGTGTTAATTCTCCTTAACTACTATTTTTGGGCTTTGTTGTCTTCCTTCATTGATCCCTGTGGCGCAGTGGTTAAATGCAGCACTGCAGGCTACTGCTAGATCAGCAGGTCAGCGGTTCAAATCTCACCGGCTCAGGGTTGACTCAGCCTTCCATCCTTCCGAGGTGGGTAAAATGAGGACCCAGATTGTTGGGGGCAATATGCTGACTCTCTGTAAACCGCTTAGAGAGGCCTGAAAGGCCTATGAAGCGGTATATAAGTCTACTGCTATTGCTATTGCTATTTCCTCCATCCACCTATACCATTTATCCCATATCTGGTAGTATTCTGTTTCTTCTTTTCCCTGGATTTCTTTTGTTAATTTGTCCATTTCAGCACAGTCTATAACCTTCCTTATTATTTCATCTTCGCTTGGAATTAATTTGTTTTTTTCCATTTTTGGGCAAAGGCAATCCTTGCCACATTAATTATATGTAATATTAAATACTGAATTTCTTTTTTATATTTCACAGTCATTATTCCTAATTAAAAAAAAAACCTTCAGATTTCCATTCTATTTTAACACCTGTTATTATCTCTAGGCACTTTTTGATCCTTTTCCAAAAATTTTTAGCCTCCTCACATAAGTGGTAGTATATTCCATGTATTGATTCACATTTCCAGCATTTTGGGGAGGTATTTGTTGAGATTTTAGCTAACCTTGTTGGTGCCAGATGCCATCTGTAAAACATTTTTTATTGATTTTCCTTATATGCAACTGATAGTGTCATTTTTAAGTTTGTTCCCCAAAATTTTTCCCATGTATCCAATTCAATATTATAGCCAATTATAGTCAAGATTCAATCAACCATGCCAGAATGGCAACTGGACCAAACTTTGTTAACCTGCGATGTTATCCCAGTGGTGATCCAATTTCACAGAAATCTCTATGGGAGGAGATCCCTGGAACCTTCATCTGGCAACTAAATCCATTGTCACAGGGCGCCAAAGTAAATTTGTAATCTTTCCGAGATTGGATATAAATTGTTTTTAACAGTGAGGCATTGCATTTCTCCTCACAGCTTTATCTTAATCAGCATGAAATTCCCCATAATATTGAGCTATGGTGGCACACTGGTTAGAACGCAGTACCGCAGGCTATTTCTGCTGACCTCTAGCTGCCTGCAGCTTGGCAGTTTGATTCTCAGCGGCTTAAGGTTGACTCAGGCTTCCATCCTTCCAAGGTTGGTAAAATGACAAGCCAGATTGTTGGGGGCAATGTGCTGACTCTGTAAACCACTTAGAGAGGACTGTAAAGCACTGTGAACTGGTATAGAAGTCTAAGCGCTATTGCTATAAGCTGTGATATGTCCAAAGATACCTCCATTTGGTGTCACAAAAGGATCAGTCAGGTCATGTATAAAGCTCTTAGGAAAGACATACTTCTGTTCCATCATTGCTTTCTAGTAATTAGCATGGAAGAAATGCTACCTGTGATTCCTTTCAGAAGTTTGGAAAATACAATTAAAGGTGCAGCCTGTATTCATTTACCTAGAACTAAAACTACTGAACTTAATGTGATTTATTTCCAAGTAGATTAACCTAGGATAGCATTTAGAATCCGCCCCCTCCTTCTTGTCTTCTCTCCCTTTCATGTAGAGGCACTAGAGTCTATTCAAATTTCTCCTCTCAGTTTTAATTTAAGACTCTTTAACCTTTCTCACAGCTTTATCTTAATCAGCATGAAATCCCCATAATCCAATTTATCATACCTAAACTTAAAATTGCCACTCACCATCAGTAAGTATCACCCACAAGGAGTCTATTGTTTCCTATAGCCAAGGATAGATTCCCTGGTTGAATCGCAGTCGAATCTAATATTCTCTGAAGAGTCACTTTTCAAATAAAGAATAATCTGGGAGCTATCCACTAGCGACGTCTTAGCTGTTTGCTTTGTTTCCAAACAGGGATCCTGTTTCACAAATAACAATATCATAATATTAGATAGTCCTTCAGGTCTGCCTATTTTTAATGACATGGAGAACAAATGTAGCCTTTTTAAGGATATGCTTGCCCTACCATTTCCAGTTCACATGTTTTCAGCTGACACCAAGCTGGCAGGAATAGCCCAAACTCCAGAAGATAGGCTTAAGATACAGAAGGATCTTAACAGTCTTCAACATTGGGTGCTATCTAACAAAATGAAATTCAATGGTGAAAAAAAGTAAGGTTCTACATTTAGGCAAGAAGAACAAAATGCACAGGTACAGTATAGGTGGTACCTTGCTCAACAGTAGTAACTGTGAGAGAGATCTTGGAGTCCTAGTGGACAACCATTTAAATATGAGCCAGCCGTGTGCAGCAGCTGCCAAAAAAGCCAACACAGTTCTAGGCTGCATAAACAGAGGGATAGAATCAAGATCATGTGAAGTGTTAATACCACTTTATAATGCCTTGGTAAGGCCACACTTGGAATACTGCATTCAGTTTTCGTCACCACAATGTAGAAAAGATGCTGAGACTCTAGAAAGAGTGCAGAGAAGAGCAACAAAGATGATTATGGGACTGGAGACTAAAACATGTGAAGAACGGTTGCAGGAACTGGGGATGTCTTGTTTAATGAAAAGAAGGACTAGGGGAGATATGCTAGCAGTGTTCCAATATCTCAGGAGCTGCCACAAAGAAGAGGGAGTCAAGCTATTCTCCAAAGCAGCTGAGAGCAGAACAATAATCAAGGGTGGTAAACTAATCAAGGAGAGAAGCAACTTAGAACTAAGGAGACATTTCCTGAAAGTTAGAACAATTAATCAGTGGAACAGCTTGCCTCCAGAAGTTGTGAATACTCCAACAGTGGAAGTTTTAAAGAAGATATTGCATAACCATATGTCTGAAGCTGGAGTGGGTTCCGGGTGCTCCTACTGCCGGTTTGCTCAGGGATACGCTGCACAGTACTAAAAAATGCTTCTCTGCATGCTCAGAAGCAAAAAAAACCAAGATGGTGGTGCCATAGGCACTCCCGAGAGAACCAGTTCGGGGGCATGGCAGGCCGAGTTGCTACCTACTTGGCCGAACTAGACCAAACTGGTAGGAACCCACCTCTGGTCTGAAGTGGTGTAGGGTTGCCTAGTATGGGATTGGACTAGAAGACCTCCAAGGTACCTTCCAACTCTGTTATTCTGTATTCAGCACTTTTTTAATGGTTCTCAAAAATCACTGAAGAGATAATGGTGGTTAATGAATTTCTAACCAAGTTTTTTTGAATTGTCATAAATTCCAGTGATTATTATCTCAGCATTGCCTCTCACGAAACAGACCATCAGAAGGATAATTTTGCCAGTTTCTATCTGCTATAATTTCTACACCATGATGCCATGGTATAGAAATTGTACCATGATGCAGCTCCAACCTGAACTCTGAAACTTTTCTTTCACTGTGTTTCTTTTTGGAAATCATCTGGGAGACAGTAAATAGTAATCATTTTATTAATGGCAATAGCAAAGAGAAAAGAATGTCCAAGAGAGATTTTGTGCTCATCTAATATCATATCCTGTGCTATAATGGTGGAAAGTTTTTCTCTAGCATGATATATAAACACATACACACACACAAACACACACACACACGAAATAGAATTTCACAATTCCTTGGGTTTGGAAACCAGAAGCAAATACCACTGCCTGGAGGCATTTCTGACTGCAAATTACAGCTGCTGTCACTTAGCTGACAATCCCCCCAAAAAATCTTCTGTGGGACAAACAACAGGGCAATTCTCCATCATTTTAGTCTGAACTGCATCATATTCCCTGCACAGAACACTTCACTAGTTTCCCCCTAAACAGGACAGCTTGAAATTGCTCCATGTTCAGCCATGGCAGTCTTCCAAAAAAAAAAAGTAATGTATTTTTACAGAGGGGTTTCTTAAATTTATTCCTTTTGGGCTACCTTGCAATATCTAACTCGCCAACTATATCTTTTGCTACCTGCTTCCCAGAGTCACGTCTTGTGAGTTGGGCAACCATATAAATTGAATGACATATAATATAAAATAAAATAAAGCCAGTTTAGTTAAGGTAAAGATGCTGACCTAGAAACCTTGGCTCTAGACCAGTGTTTCTCAACCTTAGTGACTTTTAAGTCCTGTGGACTTCAACTCCCAGAATCCCCCAGCCAGCTGGCTGGGGGATTCTGGGAGTTGAAGTCCACAGGACTTAAAAGTCACCAAGGTTGAGAAACATTATTCTAGACTAAGACCTCAGACCTGGCCCCCACCTCCTCCTATAGTAGTGCAAGGAGAAACCCATTATGAAGTGGGGAAAAAAAATTCTAGACTCCAGGCTATATAGGGGTCAATTACAATATTTAGTTCATTGGAAAGGCTACCCTTTGTCTGAAACTACCTAGGTAAAAAGCTGTAATGTAAAGGCAGATAGGTTAGTTAAACAGTTCCATGACAAGTACCCTGATAAGTCAAAGGGTCCCCCTGAGGGGGAGGGGGAGAGGTAGTTAGGTGTATGAAATTAACCCCCTATGTTATTCTCGTTACAGGACATGCTTTTCTGCTGAGGGGTTTGGGATGGGATGGCCTGTCAGACCTGGAAGCCATCTTTTGCATTGGGCCTTCAGGCCTGCCACATTTTTTACTGTGGGGAAATGGGAGGGGGGATTATATGGAGTATGGGAGATATATAGTCTAAATAACATTCTTTCTCAGAGAGTCAAGGCCACCTTGCCCAGCATCTGCAATGAGGTGACTGGGAGGTATCTCCAGTTGGGACGGTGCCTGATTGGATCATGTGACGGACGTGTGGATGCTGGGCAGGGACTTGGACTTTCATTTGGGTGGGGAAAACCTGGAAACTTTCATATTTGGGTTTTCACAGATGTGCCAATATGACATCTCTAATAAAAAGGAACTTTGAGGAACTTCAAGCCTCAGAGTCTTCTTTCTTTGGGGCTGTTACTTGGAACCCTGGCGTAGGAGAGTTCTAGTCCCACCTTAGGCATTAAAGCAGGATGGGTGACTTTGGGATAGTCCCTCTCTCTCAACCCAACCCAACACACAACATTGGTGTTGTGGCGAAAATAGAAAGAAGGAGGAGTATTATGCCATGAGTTGTTTATGAAGTAAAAAGGTGGGATTAAAAACAAAAACAAATTTAATTGATATATCTGCCACATAAAACAAGAGTGATTGTCAGCAGACAGTAAAAGTGCAAACCTGAAATCCTCCCCACATAATAATCTCATGTTAAAGGGATAGAAAAAAAAACTTGGGGAACAGAATATATCTTGTTCTGATTAGGTCTGGGTTTTTTTTAATTGAATAATGGAAAAAGGCATAATAAGAAGGAGCTCTTTTCTTTATTCTGCATAAATTTTCATTTTGTTCATTGAAATTAAACTTATCTGGCAAATAATGAACAACTGGCATTGGAAGCTTAGTAAGTTAATCAATAAAAAAGTAACCAGTACACACTCAGGGATGGGTTGCATTGAAGGGACATTGAAGTGGCCATTTAAAAAATAATAATCTCACATCATAGAATCTTGGAAACAAAAAGCCGGAAGGTTCTGGAGAATCGGTAGCGGAAATTTTGAGTAGTTCAGAGAACCGGTAAATACCCCCTCTGGCTGGCCCCAGAGTGGGGTGAGAATGGAGATTTTGCAATATCCTCCCCCTGACACGCCCACCAGCTGTGCCCACAGAACCAGTAGTGAAAAAAAAATGAATTTTACCACTGGTTCAAACCCCTACCCAATGCAGGAGTCCTATTTCCATCCTGGATAAGATGACCCAATGTTTTCTTGAAAACCTCCAATGATGCAGCATAAAAAACTTCTAGAGGCAAGCGGCTCCATTGATTAATCATTCTCACTGTCAGAAAATTCCTCCATACTTCTAGGTTGGATCTCTCTTTGACAAGTTTTCAGCCACCACTTCTTGTCCTGCCTTCAGGTGTTTCAGAGAATAAGGTGACCCCTTTTTCTTTATGATACCTCCTGAAGTATCCTTTGCACTAGCTTCAACTTCTGTTGCATTTATTTTTCTTCCCCTTCCCCAACCTAGAGAGAGAGAAAAAAAAAGGGGGGGGGAATTGGGTGGCCCGGTTACTGTCCTCATCAAAATAGGCAGATTTGATGAGAAGGTCTTGCCCACTTCTGATCCTATGTCGATGCACTCTTTGCTATCGAACCGTGAGAGTGTATTGAAAACTGAAACAGCCTTGCAGGCCTTGTGTATAGAGAAGTCTTCATGGGGTGTCAGTTCAGTCTCAGAAAAAAACCAGGGTAGTTAACCCCACAGTCAGCAGTTTTCATTTCACAGCTGACTGAGGGGTTAGTTTACTTACATGCACCATTGGTTTTGTTTAAGGCGAAATTTACTCACTGGGGGTTCTTTGATTGGGACAATTAAAGCCTCTTGAGAGTTCCCGGAACACAATAAGCACCTCACTGATCTGTGACATAGGAAAAGGCAGAATGTTTTTTTTCCCTCCTAACATCTTAAAGCTTCCAATACAAAGGAACGAGACATGGAAATTTATTTTTAAGTAAATGTGCTTGCTTGTTAGCCTGTGAAACTAAGCAAAGCAGTTAGAAAATTAGGAAGGGAAGGGAAGGGAAAGCAACAGTTTATAGAACAACCATGAAATCATTGGGGAATAAATGATATGATAATGATACAAAAAATATAATTGTAGAATTAGAAATGCTCAGGCTCAACTTCTACTTAGGACACACACTTTCTTGAGTAAACCATAATGTTGGGAAAGGTGAAAGGAAAGAGAGGAGGATGGCCAGCAAGAAGGAGGATGAGCTCAATTTCAGAGGCAATAAATGCAACATTGGAGACCTCAAGCACCAGATAGCAGAGAGATTGTTCTGGAGACAGTTCATCAGAGGTGGTATTCTACCAGTTTGGACTGGTTTGCCCGAACCAGTAGTGGAAATCGCCCCACCCACCTGCCCCGGCTCTACGGCATCCCATTTAGGCCCTTTTTTCATGAAAAGTGCATGTGCTGAAGGCTGTACACATGTGCGGAGGTGGCTCGTGCAAGCAAAGCAAGCACCTACATGTGCTTGTGCAAGCTCACATTTGCAAAGCGGTAGGGAAGGTAAGTGAATACCACCCCTGCAGTCCATGCTGCAAAGAGTTGATGGTACAAAATCTATCAATTAAGCAAGGATCATCCTGTACAATAGAATTACAGAATTATAAAGTTAGAAGGGAGAACAAGGGTTGTCTAGTCCAATGCTCTGTAACATGCAGGAACTCCAATTAAATCATTCATGAGAAGTGGCTACCCAGCCTTGTCTCGAAAACCTCCAGAGGTGGATAAAAAAAAAAAATCACAGCCTGTGGATTGCAGATTGATTGCTCAATCAATCAGTTGTAAATTATAGTTATATTGTTCCACTCTGCATGGAGTGTGTGGAGGGGAGAGACAGAATGTTAAAAAAATAAAAATAACTTATAGAGCCTTTTTCGATTTAACCAGTCACTTGCAAGAGGTGGAATAGTGCCGTTGAAAAATGACATGGCTGAACTACTCAAAAATCATCAGATGTGCAATCCAGACATGGAAAAAACATTTTGCCTCTCCTGGATGTTAGGTATTTTATATACTAGGTAATTTAAAAAAAACAATTGTTAAGGAAAAAGGGGTCACCTAATCTGGATGCCCCAAATACCTTTGTTGAATTCCCAGAAAATCAATTGCATCATCCAGATTTTTCAGAGGTGGTTTGGTCCACAAAAAGGACATTTCTGGTCTTTTTCATCAGTAAAGAAGATATCCGATTAACATTACCATTACCATTCTTCCTGCATTCATCTCCCTTCCCCATGAACCTCTTGAATCAATGGGAGGGAAATAAACTAATTAGACATTCTGCAGGTTATTTCTCAGTATGTGTTGACTTATATTTCAAAAGCAAAAGATCATTGGATACTTAACACCAGAGGTGGGTTTCACATAATTTCACCACCAGTTCACTGCACACCAAAACTGTGAGCGTGAGCCTTCCGCAAATGTGCGCAGCCTTTCATGCATGCACTTTGCTCGTGCACATGGCTTGCACACATGCATGTGGCTTAGAAAACGTTGCTAAATAGGACAGCATAGAACCAGCCCAGGTGGCCAGGTCTACCTGGAGGTCGGCCACTACGCAGGTGGCCACTACAGGTTCGTCCGAACCAATCCGAACCGTCTGAATACCACCACTGCTTAATACCCCATTTGGGAGGATGATTATGCTAAGAGAAGGAAATGTGCCTTGCTTAGAAGAAGATCTACTTCAGTCTTAGAGGCTGGTAAGAAAAAAAAGGAGGTCTTTGGGGTATCATTTTCAAAGGAGATGCCATTAGATTAATCTCAACTAAATGGCCCTGCTTGAAGCAAGTCAGCTTCACGTGATGGTGCTCATTTGTTCCCATCAAAAAACAACAGAGCAGAAGAGCCACAATTATATTTAAAAACATGACTGGTCTTATGGTCCAGTTTTGCATTTGGATGAATACTTTTCCTCAGGGCGCAATTACAAAATCATATAACAAAATTTGCTTCTTAAATCATGGCAGAACCACTCATCCTATTGCAGGGAGGGGGAAGAGTCTTTTGACGCTTTAAAGACTAATAAATTTATTATGGCTAAGCTTTCATAAATTACGATCTCTTTCCACCAAATCTGATGAAGTCAACTATCCTGCTGGAAAGCTTATGCCATATTTTTTTTAATTAGTCTACATAAGTTCATTGTTGTTCTTATTGTAATAGAATACAAGAGCTATTTTGAATCATTCAATCAACGATATGAGAAGGAATACAGGTAGTCCTTGGCTTACATCCACAATTGAGCCCCAAATTTCTGTTGATAAATGAGACATTTGTTAAGTGAGTTTTGTTCCATTTTACAACCTTTCCTGCCACATTTGTTAAGTGAATCACAGGAGTTATTAAGTTAGTAACATGGTTGCTGAGTGAATCTGCCTTCCCCCATTAAGTTTGGTTGTCAGAAGGTCACAAAAAGTGTGACTCTGGGACATTGCAACCGTCATAAATATGAGTCAATTGCCAAGTGTCTGAATTTTGTCAATGAGGATGCTGCAATGATCGTAAGTGTGAAAAATGGTCATAAGTCACTTTTTCAGTGCCATTGTAACTTTGAATGGTCACTAAATGAACTGTTGTGAGTTGAGGACTACGTGTAATTATAAAATTCAACCTTTTTCTGCTCCAATATCCATGTGAACATTTGGCCATAGCTCCAGTTACCTTCAGATTGGTTAAAGATGGCTGATATTACATACAACAGCCTTTACCTATAGCCTTATTGCAACTTTTAGAATTTCCTATCTAGCTGACCTCTTGGCCATGATCTCTTGGAATTATAATAATAGTAATATTAACATAACTGGAAGGCATGAGTTTGGGGAAGTTGGGCATACAGAAGTTGCCAAAAGCTATAAGAAACAAAATAAACATACATATTTGTTCATTTATACATTGATTTGATTTGATTTTGAAGCTGCTTTCTTAATAACTCGGTAGTTTCGAATTACAGAGTATTTTGAAATACTTACATTTGATTTAGTGCAAGAAAAACAGTTGTAAATAGGCATTTCTCCTTCTTCTCCTACACCCAGAAATCATAGAAACCAGTTATTTACTCGTGTTTACATAGAATATTATTGATAGAGACACCTGTTTTCTTCACATTCTGTATAATAAAGTATTTGATGAAACAGTGAAACCTGATAGCTAATTGGGAAAACAAAAACATTCTTCAAGACTGTATTTATCTGATCACAAATGAGATTAGAATTTAAAATAATTTCCTTGAGGCAGCTTATGTTTGGGCGCTAGGAGGGAGGCCTGAATTGGTATTCCCCGGTCATTTACAGTCATTTATTTTAGCAAAATTATCTCTCAAACATTACAAAAAAACCCATACCAGTAAGCTCTTACTGGGAGAAATGAATCTTTAAATAGATACTGCTATCTGTAGATGTTCTGAATTATGGTAGAAGAAAAGACATTTGCTTTCCTGACAAACTCTATTCTTCTGTTATCTTAATGTGTTTCAAAGTATGTACGTGTATTCTTAGACTATTCCATTTACTGATCCAAATATTCTTTCCCAAAATATCATTATTTCTGCCAACTCGGGAACCTCAAACTGCCCAAGGAGCTGCTGATACAGTTCTACAGAGGAATTATTGAGTCTGTCATCTGCACCTCTATAGCTATCTGGTTTGGTTCTGCAACCCAACAAGATTGACACAGACTTCAGAGGATAATCAGAACTGCAGAAAAAAACAATTACTACCAACCTCCCTTCCATTGAGGACCTGTATAATGCACAAGTAAAAAAGAGAGCTGTGAAAATATCTACAGACCTCTCGCATCCTGGACATAAATGGTTTCAACTCCTACCCTCAAAACAACGCTATAGAGCACTGCACACCAAGACAACCAGAGACAAGAAAACGGTTTTTTTTCCTGAATGCCATTACTCTGCTAAACAATTAATTCCCTCACCACTGTCAAACTATTCACTAAGGCTGCATTACTATTACTATTAGTCTTCTCATCGTTCCTATCACCCACCTCCTCCAATTTAATACAGCAGGACTGTAACTTTGTTGCTTGTATCCTTATGATTTATATTGATACTGATTGTTTCCTGATTGCTTATTTGTACTCTACGACTATCATTAAATGTTGTACCAGTAGTGGGATTCAGCCAGTTCGCACCTATTCGGGGGAACCGGTTATTAACTTTCTAAGCAGTTGGAAGAACCGGTTGTTGGAAGAAATCTCCTTTTGTTTTTTCCACTTTACAGGGCTAATCTTGTAAGGAAGGCAGGAAGGAAACATTCTGGTGCTGTTTCTAGCCTAATCTTAATTGCCCTGCTTACAGAAACTGCCTCTCTGATTAACCCTTAGTACATTGTAACAGCTAAGGCAAAGCTCCCATTGATGTGAGTGATATTGAGCTAGCCACACCCACATGGTCACATGACCACCAAGCAATGCCTACCCAGCTGGTCATTAGGGCAGAGAACTGGTTGTTAAATTATTTGAATCCCACCACTGTGTTGTACCTTATGATTCTTGACGAATGTATCTTGTCTTTTTATGCACACTGAGAGCATATGCACCAAAGATAAATTCCTTGTGTGTCCAATCACATTTGGCCAATAAAGAATTCTATTCTACTCTGTTCTGTTCTGTTCTGTTCTATTCTATTCTATTCTATTCTATTCTATTCTATTCTATTCTATTCTATACTATTAGTGTACCAGAGAAAACCAGTGAACAAACTGTAGGAGGGCCTCAGTTTGACATTACACTGGCCCTATACTGATTGTTGCAGTTTTTATATTGTATGTTGTAGATGACTCCGTTTTTTTTCTTTTCTTCTGGGGTTGTTGGGTCTTTGGTTTGCTTAGGCCTAGTGAGGGTAATGAAATGTCTGCAAGAAAACAAGCAAGCTGAGAGAGCACCAGGGACCACCCAGTTACATATCTTTACCCCGAATGGGCAGGTGATGCTCTTTTAGTAGTGACTCATATGTCTGGAGTGAATAAGGGACTGGAAGGGGAAGGAGTAGATCCAGCTCAATCCTAGTAAGACACTGTGACTTTGGGGTTTTGGTCCCCCTTGGTCTGGTGACAAGTTATCTTTAACTTTCAATAGGAAAGAGAGCATACCTTCCCCAGACAGATCTGGTATCCTCTTAGGTTTGTAGCACTTGCTTGAGCAAGGGGAAGAAGTCAAACAAGGTCTTAGTCTAGAATCTCAAAGTGGACTTAAGAGGATGAAGTCCAACTCACCTTGAATGCCTTTGAACTTTATCTAATTCCATTCAGGTACAAATTGTAAGTCTGAGAAGATTTCTGTGCTTAGGCTTGAGTCATAAAACAATTTACTGAACTCTCCAGGTGTGAGTCTGGTTGTTTACACCTGACATTATTACCTTTAATGAGCTGAGGTGGCACAGTGGTTAGACTGCAGGCTACTGCAGGCTACTTCAGCTGACTGCTAGATGTAGTTCAGCAGTTCAAATCTCACTGGCTCAAGGTTGGCTCAGCCTTCCATACTTCCGAGGTGGATAAAATGAGGACCCAGATTGTTGGGGGCAATAGGCTGACTCTGTAAACCACTTAGAAAGGGCTGTAAAAGCACTATGAAGCGATATATAAGTCTAGATGCTGTTGCTATTTAAAGCCCTATATGGCCCAGGACCAGGTTATCTGCACCATCATATCACCCTGAGGATATTAGTCCATGCTACTATATTGGATAAAGTGAGCATACTCCTAAAACTTTCCTTTGAACAGGTGGATTTATGAAATGTGTCTTTTCCATATCAGCCCCAACCTTATGGATCATCTCTCCATTGAAATCCAGCAGGGCCCACCATTAGCGTTCCAGAAAGCTATTGACCTACCTTTTCCTTCAGTACTGTGATAGCAATGTTGGAGCCCCGGGGGGCTGTATAGTTGGATAAAGGTTATTGATTAGATGTTGGTCTTTTCTCATTGTTTGTTGGATTATTGTATTGTGTTTTTATTATTGCTGTTAGCTACCCAGAGTTATCTCTCATAACATTGACAATTATATAAATCTTTCAAATAAATCAATGAATTAGAATGGGCAATGTTATGCTGAATAAGCCCGTACTCCAACATTACAATATGACTCTATGTCTCAGTATATAAAAAAACATGTTCTGGGGGGAAAAGTATCATTGATTTCATTTTTTTAAAATTAAGGGATCACCTCTCCCTGAGATGCAGACACATCTGTGCAAACATTGAGGTTTAAAGGGCAAAATGCCATGTGGAGTGTGCACAGATTGACAGATTGAATCAGTCAGGAAATCCTTAAAATAGCTGCATCTTTTCCTGTCCTTGCACAGCTGCCCTCTCCAGCTGACAAATGATCTTGAAAAGAAAATATCTTTTATTTAAGGTGATTTTGGACACAGGAAACATGCTTGTACACAAATTGTCCAAAACGCATTTTGCTCTTCAAATCCAAAGCTCTGCAGAATCCTAATGGATATTTACAATCCATGTACTACTAAAAGGAAAAAATAAATCCACCCCTCCCCTCTCAAAAGTAAGTTTTAAGAAAGTTTTTTTTAAAAAAAATATGTCTGTGGGTGGGGCTTTTTGCCCTTTCAATGGATAACTGAAGCATCTTCCTGTGGATTACTTAAGTAAAGTGATCATGTATCCATTATCAGCAATATCCCTTCTTCCTCTACAGTATTGATCTGGCTGAATTGTCTAATGAAAAACCTGAGGCTTTTGCATAAACATATTTCATTTGGGACAGTGAACCCTCCTATTTTGTCCCAATTTCAACTCTTTATTGGCCTCCCTTTTCTCCGACAAGAAGCCTATATGTTCTAACTAGGCAATTGTGAAGAGCAGAATAAAGAGTCAGAATTGAAGATTAGTAGGAAGAGGATCAGAAAAATAGCTATTTGTTTTAATGGAGTTTAATTCTTCAAGGTCAGATTAATTGTGTTTCAAAATATTGAAGAATGTGATGGTCTGCCTACAGTTTTGTGTATATCTTTGGGAAATCTTGGAGAACATGTGAAGGGCCAAAAACAGATGGGTATCAAACTTTATCCTCAGATTTCTGAAAAAAGGAGAACAAAATCTGGATAACTACATATTAGTCATTCTAACAAGATTAGAAAGCGAACTGTTAAGTAATCAGTCTTCAAATACTTTGAAAAAAAACTATGCTTGTTTCCAGAAATCAGTTGCATGTCAGCATTCTGAGTAGCACCCTCATTGAAAGCAGAAGTCTGAGGCAGGTAGATTCCTCAAAGAATCTGTTTATTGGATACATAATATTGGTACAGCTGGTAGAAACCAACTCTAGAGTTTCCCATGGTTCTCACCTAATTAAAAGAGTAAAGCTCCGTCCCTCCCAGGAGTCCCCAGTCATATTGTCCAATGAATATAACTGGCAGGCTCCTCTCCTCCTTCACCAGTTGCCTGTTACAATGACTTTGGTTCCCAAAGGAAAACTTTTTATTTTGACTGTTAACTGGGCTATCTACTTCCTCACTTTAAAGGTTATCACCTTTAAAGCCCTACATGGCCTAGGACCTGGATATCTCCGTGACTGCCTCCTGCCACATACCTCCCAGCGTCCGATAAGATTTCACAGGATGGGCCTTCTCCGGGTGCCGTCGATTACACAATGTCGTCTGGTGGCTCCTCGGGGGAGAACCTTCTCTGTAGCTGCCCCGGCCCTGTGGAACAATCTACTCCCTGAGATCTGGACCCTCCCCACTCTCTCGGCCTTCTGGAAGTCTACTAAGACCTGGCTGTTCCGGCAGGCCTGGGCTGTTGATCCTTGATTGAGCTCCAGCCCCACTAAGATTGAGTGCATGTTGTGTTCTTTTAACTGCTTTGTCTTTGTATTTTAAATCCTTTTAATATTTTAAACTTGTTTTTATGTTAGCCGCCTGGAGTCCTTCGGGATTGGGCGGCATACAAATCCATTAAATCTTAATCTTAATCACTCCCTTCCCTTCTCACGTGTCATAGAAACTATGAGGCAGTACAAGATGGCTTCAGCCAGGTTCACTTCAGAGTTGACATTGCAGCTCCTATAAATCATTTCATTGGTAGATTACTGGAATGTTGTAGAATTAATATATCTTGATTTCAGCAAAACTTTTATCAAGTATCCTATGATATTTTGATTAGACAAGAGTGGCTGAAATACAATTTAAGAAGACACATACCTGGCCTGAAAAATAATCATACTCAGGAAATGTTTATTATGAATTGTTCATCACTTTGGTATTTGGTATCAAGTATAATGCTACAATGTATAATCCTGAATATCTTCAAATATTTTCTATACTCATGACTTGTATGAAGTGAGATTGGGAATTTTTGACAACTTTGCAAATTTCACAGAACTAGCTAGGATTTCTAAAAGCCCTAAAAAACAAAAAAAAGTACAGAACAATCATAACAGACTAGATAAAAGGACTGAAAAAGTACAACTCACAGGGACAAATCAGAATTCTTCATTAAGTAAATAAAAGTCAAATCCATATATATAGGATACTTGTCTTATTAAAACAGTACCAAGGTCTTGAAATATAACTTGATTGCAATCTACATAAATATAAGCCAGAAATGTGGTGTGATTATAAGAAAAAACAAAACTAATTTTAGGCTGCATCAATAAAAGTATGATTTCCAAATCATGGAGAGTAATATTTCCACTTTATTCAGCATTGGTCAGATTCTCATGTTATATCCCATTCTGGGGCACTTCATTTTAAAAATTTTGGGAAACTAGAACAGATTCAAGGAAGTTCTGTGAAAATGATTGTAGTTGGTGGGTATATTTTGAATATTGCTAGCATTTGGGAGCATTCTTGCAAATGGATCTTGAGTGAAAACTATCCATAGGAACATAGGGTGTCTGTGTTACTCAAAATTATTTTGCCTTGATTGTCTTAGGTATCACTTGAAGTAGGCAGAGACTTTGACAGTTTGCAGAAGCCGGTTCAAGACTCTGTATCATACATTTCAAGATTCATAGTGACTCATGTTTCTTGACTTTGCATATCACAAAGCACTGATAGTGAACAAAGGAGCACTGATTTATGAGAATATTACCTGCCCTTTATTTTAGGTTCCTCCCTGAATATTATTCCTTACGCTTCTTCCAGCCACTGTATACATTACTTTTTTTTTTTAGGGATAGGTACATATAGTTCCAGACAAAATGGTAGACTGCAGCTACCGCCATTTATTATCCTTAAATTGTTTATGGGACCTATCTGGGACTCGGAGGCATTCTTAGAAATAAAGATTACACGGATTATACCACAGGATGGAATATGTAGGCTGGGATATATTGTGGTAGAGGAGGAGGAGGAGGGGGGGGAAGAAGAAGAAGAAGAAGAAGAAGAAGAAGAAGAAGAAGAAGGGAGGGAGGGAGGGAGGGAGGGAGGGAGGGAGGGAGGGAGGGAGGGAGGGAGGGAGGGAGAGAGACCTGGAAGATACCAGCAGATTCTGGCCTTAACTAATCTTTCCTTCTCTATTCCAACATGGACTTTTGTTTGGAGAGCCTACATTAACAGCTCAAGACTGGAAAAGAGTATCTTTGAGTTAAGCTAAATATTTCTTTTTATCCTGGTTGAGACATTTATCCTTAGATCTCACAGAACCACACTCCTCATTAAAGAAGTAGACTCATATCTGTGCCACAGTAGCTTTGATTAGATCAAAGTGCAAAAATGAACCCAGGCACAGTTGGGCAATCTCCCAAAGATTCATTTTTGACTTGGAGTTTTAATCAATATAACATATGCTCTTATGCACATTGGTAACTAGGAAGGAGGAAAGATCAACTTACAAAGTGACAAGGCAGTCTAAAAAGAGGCCAAGTTTGCTAAACTTTATGATACAGTTTGCAATTGACTATAAACTAAATAGAAAAATGCATCCATCAGTGGAAATTGTATGGTTGGATAAAATCGGCGACCAAACATATTACCTAATTCAATAAGTAGTTGAAGGAGAGATTTGGGAGACAAGTTACAACTCCCTTTTACCCTTTTCCATCAATAAATTAGGCTTTATAAGAAAAGTGATTGAGTTACACATGTAGAATACGTGTCTTCCTCCACAAAAATTTCCAAATCATCACCTTATGTTGCACGTATGTTGTTGTCATTACCATGTATGACAAGTTGGGGGCTTAATCACCTAGTTCCAGAGTCATCCTTTATGGTTTGTCCTCATCCCTAACTGTGGCATAGTTAGATAATGTTTTGTTTGTCATAGGGTTGTCCATACAGACAATCAGTGGGCTTGCTATTCATTTAATTTTCTTTGTATTGCAAGGGTCCTTCTTCACATAACATAGGGTTATCTTGTCTTTTCTTTCTTCACTGTTCTTCTTGTATTGTTTTATGTGACCCTTGTTCAGTGGTCACATTTTCAGAGCCCAATGGCACAAAGAGGAAAAGATGTGTGAGGAAGTGATGGATTTGCCCTGAACTTTTTAAAATCTACTAAACATACCTTACCGTATCCAGTGGTCCTAGAGATTATTCAAGAAACATTGTTTGTAGTGTTGGAAAGAATATCATCTTAAAAAGGGAGATACAAATAGACGGAGAAGAAAACCGTAGAGAACTATAGTCTTCTTCTATCTATGCGGCTAAAGAAGAGCAACACAACTTTAGTTTTATCCTGGAGCTTTGCCTGTTTGCTTCAGATATGGAATGCGGTAATTTTCTGTTCGGCATAAAGGTTAAGGATTATTTATGAGCTTCCCTGGGGCTCTGCAGGCAGCAATCGGATTGGCTCTAATCATCTCTCTCTTCATTTCCTGATGCAATTAGGGTTGTTATTTGCTTTATTATGTTTACTTGAAGATGGCACAACAAAACATTAATAGTGATTTGCTATGGATGTTGAAGAAAGGGGGGGAAACAAACAGGCAGATGATGTGATGGGAACTTCGGAGAATCTCATCTCTTCTGCATGGTGTTAGCTAATGCAGGAGTCGGATGTCAACTTCTGGTGCCACTTATTGCCTTCAGCCACTTCTCACAGACCTAAAATAGTCGAAAGCTATTCAAGCTTGGGGCCATAACTATATCCTGTGGCAGTAAATTCTGCAGTTTGATGAAGAAACAGAAAGAGGGCAGTTACTTTACCTTGAATCAGATCAGAATAAGGTAGAGGTAAAGGTTCCCCTCACACAATTCTAGGGGGCAGTGGTAATCTCTGTTTCAAAGCCAAAGAGCCAGCGCAGTCTGAAGACATCTCCATGGTCATGTGGCCTGCATAACTAAATGATGAAAGCGCACAGAACCCTGTTACCTTCCCACCAAGGTGGTCCCTATTTTTCTACTTGTGTTTTTACATGCTTTCGAACTGCTAGGTTGGCAGAAGCTGGGACAAGTAATGGGAGCTCACTCCGTTATGCGAACCACCAAACTGCCGACCTTTCTCATCAACAAGCTCAGTGTTTTAGCCACTGAACCACTGTGTTCCTTCAGATCAGAATGGAATAAAAGAATTATAACAAGGTTGGAAGAAACCTTGGAGGTCATCTAGTCCAACTCCCCGCACAATCAGGAGACTCTATACCATTTCAGACAAATAGTTGTCCAATCTCATCTTATAAACCTCAAGTGATCGAGCTCCCATAACTTCAGGATAGCAGTAGACTTATATACCGCTTCATAGGCCTTTCAGGCCTCTCTAAGCGGTTTACAGAGAGTCAGCATATTGCCCCCAACAATCTGGGTCCTCATTTTACCCACCTCGGAAGGATGGAAGGCTGAGTCAACCCTGAGCCGGTGAGATTTGAACCGCTGACCTGCTGATCTAGCAGTAGCCTGCAGTGCTGCATTTAACCACTGCGCCACCTTGGAGGCAAGCTGTTCCACTGGTTAATTGTTTCTCACTGTTAGGAAATTTCTTCTTAGTTCTAAGTTGCATCTCTCCATTTTATCCCCATCTTCTCTTTATTTAAGGGTGACTAGCAGCATTTCAGGTCATGGAGATTGACAGAGAGCATTTTACATAAAAAAAAAAAAAAACTACAGATCTACCAGGGATTTTCTTGTTGATGGATTTTTTTTTTCCAGAGAGAAGAGTGATTTTGAAAACAAAAACTAGAAATGCTTCTGAAATATTAAATGTTATTGAATTGATTGTTGGGATCTAAGCCTCGCTGTCCAGCTTGCTTTAGTAAGCCATAGATCCATGGCTTTAAACATTTTAAAAAGCTGCCCAAAAATCTATATTTATTTTTATCTGCAACTTTCTCTAAGTTATAATACATGAAGATGAATTACCCAAGAAATCTTTTTTTAAATAGCAAATTACTCTTGTTTTTTTCATTATTTATCTTAGCAACATGTCACCCTTTTTGTTCAAAACTGCTCAAAATAGGGGACTTCTCGGGGAAGCAATGGTGAACTGAAGATGCTTCTGCAGCAGTGGAGCTAATAACCATAGCAAAAAGAGATGCTGATGAGTAGGTTGGCTTTTCAGAACTCCTCTCTTAATCAAGGAGAGGACTAGGAATAGCCACAATTTTGCTCAATGGGAAAGTTCCCACAGGAAAGTTTTCCTGATTAAAAAATAAGCATAAGATAAGAGGGAATTTTAAAGATTGGCTAGCAATAGCAATAGCAGTTAGATTTATATACCACTTCACAGTGCTTTTACAGCCATCTCTAAGCAATTTACAGAGTCAACATTTTGCCCCCAACAACGTGGGTCCTCATTTTACAGACCTTGCAAGTATGGAAGGCTGAGTCAACCTTGAGCCTGGTGAGATTTGAACTGCCAAATTGCAGGCAGCCCTCACTCAGCAGAAGTAGCCTGCACTACTTCATTCTAACCACTGAGGCACTACAGCTAGAGAAAACCAATGAGAACTGACAACTCTGATTGAACAAGATGGGAAATATTAATATAATGGAGTAACAGCATTTGACTACTGAATAAATTTAGGTTGTTTGAGAACAATGTGCAATACTCGGAAATTAATTTCAAGGCTCCTTGTCACTATAAACAGATACTACATAAGAGAAACAGCATAAGATCAATCCTTGTGGTGCATGGTTAGAATGCAGTATTGCAGGCAAACTGCACACAGCCAGGAGTTCAATCCTGACCAGATCAGCCTTCCATTCTTTTGAGGTCAGTCAAATGAGGATCTAGATTGTTGGGGGAAATGTGCAAATATTGCTTACACTCATAAAGCATCCAGAGAGTGCTGTAAAACACTTTGGGGCAGTATATAAGTCTAAGTGCTATTGCTAGTGCTATTTGCTGGCTAAAATAGAGGCAGAGGTTGATTTGAATGTGGATTTTAAAATACCAATGCTATGAAAAATAACTCTGATTATCCAGCAGCAATAATAAAAGCACAACACAATAATCCAACAAATGCCACAATATAAAAGTGATACGAACACTGTTCTTGTAGAGCAAACTATTTTAGCTGTTCCTGCTGTGGCTTGGCCAATTCTGTGGAAGTAAAACATGTAGCAAGTTGAAGACCAGTGTTATGGCCCCCTCAGAGTCCAGTTTACAAATGGAGGAAGAGGAACTGGGACTGTCCAACAGGGAAGGCATGCCAGAGGCTGAGGACAATGCTGTCACAGGGCCCTCAGGCATTGGGAGAGGTGGTCAACAGGTAGAAAAGGATACATACAGAATTGAGGAATCCTCTCTGAGTTTGCTTGTTTTCTTGCAGATGTTTCATTACTCAAACTAGGCAACATCATCAGTGCTAGTGATGATGTTATCTAGTTAGGGTAATGAAACGTCTGCACTAAAACAAGCAAGCTCAAAGAGCACCAGAACCCCTCATGTCAACTCTGAGCTACAAATATTCTCCTTTATTAATACACAGAATTCCACAGCTCAGAGTTATTTGCAAAGCTTCCCCCGCCCCCTGAACTATCCACTACCAATTGTACTGGATGGTTTGGTTGTTCTCCAAAAGCTTCATTTTTTTCATGTTTATTTAGGTATATAGGCCTAATTCTAATAACGAAGAAATAAATTTCATTGCTCCAACTATAGCAATTCTAAATATCCAAAACAACACTGAAAAGTAGGAGCATTTTTGGAAAACTCCTTCAGGCTTGCAGTATGGATGAATGGCTGGGCAACATAATCAATCTTTTGTCTTGGCAGAATTCTTAGTTAAGCTTCTAGTTGTAATGATTTTTATTGAAGTATTTGCATAACAAATTAAGTAAACCCAGAAAATGCATCAATATGAAAAAGATCTAGAAGAAATAAAGGAATAGAATCAGAAAAAATAGAGTGAATAATAGGAATATTTATTCACTCTTTAGCCAAAAATTGATTAATATACCATTGGAGCAGGGGTGGGTTTCTGCCAGTTCTAATCTTTTCTATAGAAGAGGTTCCACAAATCTACAGTGCTGTTTAGAACCGGTTCCAGCTCCCTCCCCCTGCCTGCCCGCACATCATCAAGAAGAAGAGCGAGAGGAGGAATCCTGGGAGTTGAAGTCCACAAGTCTTAAAGCTGTCAAGTTTGAACCCCCTGGGTTTTTTTTTCTAAAGGGTTAGGGGTGCAAAGGTCTTGTAACTTGATAGCTTTAAGACTTGCATGCTTCAAATGCCAGAGTTTCTGAGCCAACATTTTGGTTGCTAAGCAAGAGTGTTTTTTTTTTTAATAAAGGTTTTTTAATTTTAATTTAAAACAGGTACAGCATCTTTCTTTACATCTGTAGAAAATGTGTCAATCAATTACAAATAAGTTTTGGTACATCTCCTCCACAGTCAACCAACATAACTCATATTAACTCAAGCATTATTATATATCCATTTTCATTTAACTGTAATTATTAATTAGAAATATTAATAAAAGTAATAATCTTGAACAATACCTGCCCACACCGGTGGGAAAAGAAAAAATCAAAAAAAAGGGCAAATAAAAATAAAAATAAAAATAAAGAATAAAACATAAAAATAATACAAAAAAAGACAAAAACGACAAGAGACAAGGCAGGAAAACAAAACAAAACACAGGTGTCTATTATAAAAAAAAAAGAAGTATATCAACTGGTTACAACATGCTTTGGTGCTTCTCTTCCATTAACTCATATTAATTCAAATATCTTAACTCGAATATTTACCATATCAACATCATTATACCTCCAGTTTTAATTACCTATGGTTATTTAAACATCCTTTACAACACAACACAAGAGTGTTGTTAAGTGAGTTTCACCACATTTTACAAGTTGGCCATGCCCACCCAGTCACATGGCTGGCAAGTCACTCCCACCCAGTCATATGTCCGGCAAGCCACTCCCATCTGGTCACATGGCCAGCAAGCCACTCCCACAAAACAGGTCAGACATACAGAAGAGGTTCTAAAAAAAAATTGAAACCCACCACTGCATTGGAGTGTTCTCATTTCATCTGCATGGTAATCTTGTGAAGTATATTTGATTGAGAATAGGTGGCCCAAACTTCCTCAACAAGTTATATGGATGTAAATTTTAATCACACACCCATCACTGGTCTAGCATTCTATAACCCACTTACCATAGCTCACTCTTGTGGTTTAAAATTCCATCTCACTTATTTTGATACATTCGAAGAATATCCTGGAACAATTTTCTGACATTTCCTATTGTGCGATTGATACAGTAAATTTTACATTTCCTTTTAAAATAGCATTAGAAATAGACTGCTAAGTTGGCTTTCAGGTTGATTTCTTAAAGTTATTAAAACTTGTTTCTTCAAGAATTAATTTTTGCCTGTGATGTGATTGGTTTGAAGTGCAAGGAGAGAAAACTAGCCGGATCTTCTCCCATCTGCATGTGATTTGAAAGTGGCATTGTTTTCATTAGGAGAAAGGGTGAGGAGGTCAAGGTATTGTGTAGCACACGGTGTTTTGTGCTCCACCCCAAGGATAACCAAAGTGGCAGAAAGCAGCATTGAATGCTGATGCTTTCAGTAATGGCAGCTAGTATATTCCACCCTTTGCTGCTTGAGACAAAAAAGCAAAAAATATTTCTAGGTCTTAATATATGTTTCTCTCTAACTTACTAACTATCTTGCTTTGCTTTTGCTTAATGCACCGGACATTGTCAATTTTAACATAATTGCTTTCAATATATCTGATTGATGAATTTTCAGAGGAAGGAAGGGAGGAAGGAAGGAACATTATCATTCTTGATTGATTCATATCTTCAAATAATTCACCAATCATCCAGTTAGTACATTCACATTCACAAGCAAGCCCTCACAATTTATATTGACTTTAGTCAATATAAAGGTAGGGTAGGACAAGAAGCAATGGGTAGAAGCTAATCAAGGAGAGAAGCAACTTAGAACTAAGGAGAAATTTCCTGACAGTTAGAACAATTAAGCAGTGGAACAATTTGCCTCCAGAAGTTGTGAATGCTCCAACACTGGAAGTTTTTGAGAAGATTTTGGATAACCATCTGTCTGAAGTAGTGTAGGGTTTCTTTCCTAAGCAGGGGGTTGGACTCGAAGACCTCCAAGGTCCCTTTCAACTCTGTTATTCTATTCTATTCTATTCTATTCTAGTCCAGTATAAGTATTATTTCAACACTTGAAATAAAACCACCATTCCTATTCTTTTTCAGAATTCAAATGTTTGTGTGTAATCTTTGTTACTCTATATTTCAAATGCGAACAATTAGACTCATGTGCAAAGTTCAAAATAAGTACTTTATTATGTTCTGCCTATAATACAGGAATCTCCCAGTCTGGCAGCCTACTCTTGGGAACAATTAGATAGGGCTGCAAGAAACTTAAAAGGAATCTGCCCTAGACCTTTGGCAGTTGTGCAATGACTCCAGACTAGCTCCATGCTTGATCATGCCTCCCTGCCAAGCTGGGAGCTTTCCAACAATGCAGGGGCTATCAGTTTCTGAATGGAAAAGATTCATAGCCATACCTTCTAACATTTGGGAGAGGAAAATCGGAACCTGTTCTCTTTCAAAGAAAGGAATTTTGCCAAGTATTCCCCACTCCATTCCCCACTCTTGAAAACACTATTCAGTCTTCTATTTGTCATATTTAGTTACTCTGCAACAGCTTGCCTATAATAAATTTAAAAGCTGAAGTGTTCCTCCCATCTTACAATTAGGGACAAGCTAAAAAACATAATTGTCCTAGAATGAGCTTCACTAGTGTGTGAAATTGCAGGCTCTGTAACACTCAAACACGTTCACTGATATATTTCTATATCAAATGGCAATACACTGGGGGGGGGGAGTGCAAAAAATGAAAAGTTAGCAGTATGGGAAGAACATAAGGTTTGGGTGGGGAGAGCTTTCTCATATGAATTCTAGTTGGAGTTGTTTCACATTTCTAGTTTCACAGCAAGCTGTGCTGGTGGTTTATACATCTGGATTGGCTCACAGAAATCAACCTCTTAGTCTATGTCCCGAATGTGCTTTTCCAAAAGGCACTTTATTTGTTTTGCTTGAAGATCCTTCACTTCTCACCCAAGAAGCTTCTTCAGTTCTGACTGAAGAAGAACTGAAGAAGCTTCTTGGATGAGAAGTGAAGGGTCTTCAAGCCAAATAAAGAAACTCCAGTTGTCTGTTGAAAAAGCACCTTTGGGACAATAATGATTTGGATACTGACAATCTCCATAGACTCTTGGTCTATATAGTGTGGATAGTCATACACTACATTGGGTGTTTAGAAGCTGAATCATGGAGTATAGTATGCTACTCTACAACACAAGAAAAAGGTAGCACAATTGAATAGAGCAACAGTAGTACAACTGAGATACTGCAATGTCTAACTTAGACATCCCAGTGCCTAAGAACTCTTTCAGCTGCTCCCATGGCTCTGCCAATCATGTGAGCTCTCCTTGAAATTTGGAGTGGTCAACCAAGTGAACCATATACTATCCTAGACACTATGAGGGTATCATGCCTGACAGGTTTAATTTGAGGAAGGTCAAGGGTTTTTGGGGTTGGTTTTTTTGGTAGTCTCATGATTGGCATTGAATTAATTAGGCTGAAAGTTCCATGCATGCATTGAACACAATTCAGTCACACTGGAGCAATTAGTCAGTATTTGGAATCTCACTCCCACAAAGTTAAAAAAAGCATACATGATTTTTTTTAAAAAAAAAATTCTTTACCAAAAAAAGTCACCATAGGATGAAAACAGATTCCTAGAAAAAGCACTGTTTGTAGCAATCTTCCCCAACATTGTATTTTTTCAGATACATTGGTGTTGTGGCCCAGCAGGAGCTGTTGAAACTGCCACCAAACTCTGACAGCGAGGGGTCCTATGAGTCGGCTTTGGAGGATGTGGAGGACCCTGGACAGGGTTCCGACTCCGAGCAGGGCACAGAGAGGCTGGTTGGCCACCAGGAGGTGCCTCAGCCTTGGACCAGTGGGGAGGAGACAAGGGGGTTGTTCCTAGATGCCGGACACTGGAGAGCTAATAGGCATAAAGAACAGTTACACAGTTACAGGAGGTAATTGCACTCAGCTGGTGGTACTTAGGCTCCTCCCCTGACTATAAAAGAAAATGATTGTGCACACACCCCTTTTGCAGAAGTCAACGCATTAACTAATGTTGGAGAACTGTGGTGTTAGCTTGGCAGGCTGGATTGCTGCCAAGGCTTGTTTGTGCTGGATTGCTGCCAAAGGTTGTCTGTGCTGGTTTGCTGCCAAGGACCTGTCTATCTGTGAATAAATTCCGTAAAGTGGCTCGGAGTGCTTTGGTGTGGGCCGAGGGGGAGGTGTCAGAACACATTGGGTATATAACAGAATAACCCAGTTGGAAGGGGCCTTGGAAGTCTTCTAGTCCAACCCCCTGCTTAAGTAGGAGATCCTATACAATTTCAATCTCTTCTTAAAACCCTCTAGTCATAGAGCACTCACAACTTCTGAAGGCAAGCCATTCCACTGGTTAATTGTTCTCACTGTTAGGAAATTTCTCCTTAGTTTCAGCTTGCCTCCCTTCTTGATTAGTTTCCATCCATTGTTTCTTATCTTCAGATGCTTTGGAAAATGTGGCAGCCCCTCAAATATTGGAAGACTGCTATCACGTCACTCCTAGTCCTCCTTTTCACTAGAATAGACATATCCAATCCCTGCAACACTTCTTCATATGTTTAGCCACCTAATCATCATTGTTGCTCTTTTCTGCATTCTTTCCCAAAGTCTCAATATCTTTTTTTTTATATAATATGGTGACTAAAAACTAGATGCAGTATTCTAAATGTGGTCTGACTAAGGCTGACTAATATCTCCCAGAATGTCCAATCTTTCCAGTTAAAGTGTTGCTGTATTAGATAAGAATATTTTACAGAATCTGTCTAGTAAGCATATTAGAAATTGCTAATTTTTGAACAATTTATACCTTAGAAGATGGACTTGCGAACCAAGGGATTTTTGTGCGTAAGGAAATCAGGACATTCTCAATGGTTTTACAGAATATATTTGCTTTTCACTCCACAATTTCTGCTGAACATACTAAGATAATTTATAATCCAGACTTGCATTTAATTCATATGTAGGAATTTTGACATCTGATGTTCTGAACAAGTTCTACCTGCCATGCAGGTTTCTTTGTAGAGAAATTATTCCTGTTTTGAGAAGAAATGTAACTGTCCCCATTCACAGTCCTGTTTTTCTATGATGCAACTCATGCCCTTTTTACAGAAGCAGACTGAAGGAATGCATTTCCTTTTAGTGATGGAAAAGTAGGTTGAAATCTGCAGGAGCTTGAGGGGACTTTAAACATAAATTTGCTTTCTTCAGACAAGTGGCAAAAATGAAGGAGTTCACTGATTCCTAAAACCAAAAACTTTTTTTCTTCACTTTGTTATAGAGGAAAAATAGCAAGCAGACCATACTTTTAGATGTTTTGGAGGACTCAATATCTATTCATCATTGTAACCATACAGAGAGCAAGAATATTTTGCCCATTTCATTCCTTTGTCTTAGTTATTCAATCTGATCCACATCTTTCTCTCTTGAATTTCAGTCTAAAGAGAGGAGGAATTTAGAATCAAAGCATGCAGTATAGTACGATTTCATTCAATTCAATTACATCTGAATTCACATGCATGTATGTATAAGGATTCACATATGATACAAATGTCTATGTATCTGCCCATCCCCAATAATATGAATTTCTTTTTAAGATGTGAAATATTTACAGATAGGCTTTATAGTGAACTTAACACTGACAATTGAAATATAAGACTGTAAGAAAAGTCTTGTCAAATGGCACCAGGAGACACCAATGATGTAGTTATTTTATGATCAGATCAAGCAGCAGTCAAAAACATGCTGCAGACTAGCATTTGGGAGACTAGCAATGAAGGCTTTGGACAAGATATCCAGATGCTCTGAAGTGTCTATGCTTACAAAGATCAGAAACATACAAATAATATGACATTCTATGGAACTCTGTGTCACTCTGTGACACTCTATATAAGTGAAAGTTGGACTCTGAAAGAAGCTAAGTGTGTGTGTGTGTGTGTGTGTGTGTGTGTTTGTGTGTGTGTGTGTATTTCTTTTGTTTTGGTAGATTTTTAATTATGTTTTAATTATATATTTGATCTTTTGTCATTTGGGAGTTGGATAGCCTCTACAAATCAAAATAAATTGATAGATAAATCAATCAATCAGATTACTGAGAATATTATGCAGAGCTAAGAAAGCCAAAAGGTAGATCATCAGACAAATCAATCCATACATCTCGCTTTAAGCACAAATGACCAGGCACAAAGTAAATGTCAGGGTTCCAAGTAACACCCCACAACAAAGGAAGACTCCAAGGCTTGAAGTTCCTCAAAGTTCCATTTTATTAGAGATGTCATATTGGCACATCTGGGAAAACCTGAATCTGAAAGCTTCCAGGTTTTCCCCACCCAAGTAAAAGTTCAAGTCTCTGCCCAGCACCCACATGTCCATTACTTGGTCCAATCAGGAACTGTACCAACTGGAGATGCCTCCTAGTCCTGCCCTACAAAATAACATTCCTCTGAGAAAGGAATGTTATTTTGACTATATATCTCTCATACTCCATATAATTCCCACCTCCCTTTTTCCCACAGCAGTAAATGTAGCCCGGCCGGAAGGCCCAATGCAAAAGATGACTTCCAGGTCTGACAGTAACATCCTTTGGACATGTTAGGCAAAAAACTATGCTTTGGAGGAGTCTATGATGTTAGGAAAGGTGAAAAGAAAGAGAAGCAGAGGATGACCAACAGTGTAGACAGACTCAATTATAGCAGTGATGGGTGCACTAATGGAAAAATAATGGAAGATCAGGCTTGGGACAGATTGTTTTGGAGAAAATCAATCTGAAGTATGTGGTCACTATGAGTCAACACTGATCAATCAACTGGGTCTGCTAGCATGTGGATCATAATGTGTTCTTACTGCTCTATTCTAGAAAATAGTAATCAAAGGCAGATAATTAGCTTTTGACAGTTTTCATATGTGTTACATACTGGCAGCCAGTATTTTAGGTTCCACCTAGGTCCTACGATCCGGCGGAACAGAAGGTTGCTGGATTGTACATAGTTGTGGCTGGATTGTGTGGCTGGATTGTGACTAATAAAGAGCTGTTGTTACTGTTAGCTTGAGTCTGCCTCTTCCATTCACCGGATCTAACATTATGTCTGTCAAATTCCTTTTTAAAGCTGCCCTAATTGGAGGCTCTTCCTACATCTTATCAAAGGGAATTCAGTACTTTGCTATGTTTTAGATGTAAGGTTTTTCCAAATTTAGATGTAAGGTTTTTCCAAACTTTTATTTTCCAAGAAAATCTCATTTGAGTTCCCTTCCCCTAACCTAACTGTATCCTATGCCCATTTAATTATTTTCCTTCCACTGTTGTTTATACACTGAAGTTTATGCACCAGTAAATCAGGAAGGATAGAAATCCGAAAGTACTAAAATGATTCTTAGAATCATATTACTTATTTTAGATTTTTTTTTCACCCCGGTCATATTATTTTTATAAACAATTCAAGAAAGCAAACATACCTAATACTCTTTCCTCTTCATGTTTTCCCCACAATAACAATCTGTGTGGTAAGTTGTCCTTTGAGAGGGTGACTGACCCAAAGTCATCCAGCTGGCTTTCATGCCTATGGCAGAACTAGAACTCACAATCTCCTTGTTTCTAATCTGGTATCTTAACCACAAGACCAAACTGGCCCTAAATAATTGTTTTCTGCCCTGAGTGCAACATTAATCAATTGATTATTTTCAGGACTCCCCAAATACTTCTTTTAAATGGGGTTTATTCCATGTAGTAGAATTGGGCCACTTGCCTCCTCCCCAGCCCTCTTTTCTTGAGAAAGGCCTTAATTGTGCAGATAACTATTTCCATATATCTTCCCTGAATCCCTCACCAATGGCTCACCAGAGGTAGATTGCTCTAACTTTAACCTTACGCACAAGGGAATTCTCTATAACCCTTTCAACACATCCTATTTTGTCACATCTCTGCCTTCTTGATGCTGCACTTGTCCTGTGGAATGGCTTTTCTCTGGAGTTCTGAATTGCCTTTCACAAGACATCAAAGATCTGGGTATTCCCACTGGTATTTGGGCTGGGAGATTGAGAAAGTCTTATGAATTGGTGTTTACTTGCTGTATTAGTAGTGAAGTAGAATTCCTTTTTCCTTCTTGGGACTAGGGTATCCTTTGCCTTCTATATTGTTTTATAAATTGTATTATTGTATCCTTTTTAATCTCTTCATGCTGTCCAGAATCATCTTGATGAGAAGAGTGGTTACATAAGTAAGTAAGTAAGCAAACAAGGAAGCAAGTCTCTGCATACTAAAAAGCAGAGACATCAACCTGCGAACAAAAGTGCATATATTCAAGGCTATGGTTTTCCCAGCTGGCTGTGAAAGTTAGACCATTAAAAAGGCTGAGCGCCAAATGGGGCTGGAGAAGACTCCTGCAAGCCCTTTGGACTGCAAGGCGATCAAACCGGTCAGTCCTAGAGAAGATCAACCCTGACTGCTCTTAGAAGGCCAGATCCTGAAGATGAAACTCAAATACATTGGCCACTAAATGAAAAGGAAGGACTGATTGGAGAAGAGCCTAATCCTGGGAACGACTGAGGGCAAAAGAAGAAGGGGACGACAGAGAATGTGGTGGCTGGATGGAGTCGCTGAAGCAATAGATGTGAGCTTAAATGGACTCCAGAGGCTGGTAGAGGACAGGAAGGCCTGGAGGAATGTTGTCCATGGGGTTGCAATGGGTCAGACACGACTTCACAACTAACAACAACAACAACATTATTGCATCTTTTTAATCTCTTCATGCTGTCCATAGTCATCTTGATGAGAAGAGTGGTTACGTAAGTAAGTAAGTAAGTAAGTAAGTAAGTAAGTAAATAAGTAAACAAACAAACAAACAAACAGATAAATAAACTCTATCCCATAGAAATTAATTGATTTACTATGTTATCCAAAAAAGATGATAACAATAGAATGACTGATCTCTTCCTTTAAAGGAGAACAGAGATGGCCTTGATGAAAATACATGACAACTCTTAGTAAAATATGACTTTAGTCTAGGAAAAAAGGAACGGGTGAGAAACAAACTCAAGATTCACTTGTCTTGACTATCTTGAGCTTAAGAGGGAGGGAAAGAGAAACTCTGTGGGGATGCTGTTATTATAGCCTACAGTGCTGAGTATTAAGCACTGAAGCCAATTAGGGAGAAAAGTATGTTTTTGGTCATGGAGCTGAAAAGGAAGAGTGAAAAATAGCAAATATTCCTTTGTGCCTAAAAATGAAGACGCTCCATTCAACTTCCTCTTCCTCTTCCTTTTTAGCCTTCAGAGATTTTCATGAAATGACCACACAGGGCTGCTGTGAACATACAGAACAGATTTGGGGGGTGGAATTCAATAGCAATTTTATGGACTAGAACTGAGAGTGCGTAAAGATAGTCAGCTGCATGCCATGAACATGGATACTGGGAAGAGATTTTTTTAATGCCCCCTTCATGTAACTGCTTGGAAACAAGAACAGAAGCAAATAGGCATCTAAGGAAAATGACAACTAAACATCCGCTTGTCTGCAATTTATTATCTTCTGACCTTGTGGTAGTCAGGGAGTCAGTCTGTGTTGTCAAAATTTATAGCTGCCAAGCATCCATAGTGGCAGACAAGCTGGTTGTCACTTACAGATCTCTTGCTTTCTTTGATTTGACAAGTTACCCTCCACCCTCCTTGTACCCTGGGCTGTTTGGAAAGAGACCCATTCATTGATGCTTCGTGTGACTACATGCCACTCTTTCTATTATCAGGTATCTCTGGAAATGTCCATTTGATTTTCTGGTACCCAGTAATATTAGTGTAAGACCTGGAAGCCTTCTTTTACCTTTGGAACTTCAGGCCTGCCATATTTTTCTACTGTGGGAAAATGGGAGCGGGGATTATATAGAGGGGTGTGGGTGATATATAGTCAAAATAACATTCTTTCTCAGAAAGTCACGGCCATCTTGCCCTGCAGCTGCGATGAGGTGACTGGGAGGTATCTCCAATTTTGGATGGTGCCTGATCGGATCTTGTGATGGACATGTGGGTGCTGGGCAGGGACTTGAACTTTCTTTTGGGTGGGGAAAACCTGGAAGCTTTCAGATTCGGGTTTTCCCAGATGTGCCTATATGACATCTCTAATAAAATGGAATTTTGAAGAAACTCAAGCCTTGGAGTCTTCTTTCATTAGGGGTGTTACTTGGAACCCTGACAGAGAATAATTAGAGAAGCACAATAATTGGATTATAAATAAAATGCTTGGTTCTATGGGGTCAATATCAATTTCACATGCTAGTTTGATTTTTACAAGGAATTAACTGGCAAATAATCAGTTCAATATCAAGGCACCTACATCCTGGGAAAGACACTGAGACCCTGCCAAAATTCAAAAATATTCTTACTCTTCCTATCCTGCTTCTTCAAACTCCATCTTTTGCAACCCTATAGTATCACAGAGAAAAGCATTTCTTGCATGACATTACTTCTTTTAATATAGACTAATCATGGCAACTGAATAGCTATCATTGCTATGTTAGCAAGTGCTCATTGGTTGTATATTTCTTGGCTGCTGTTTTTATTATTATTATTCGCAACAACAGAATTGTATCACAGCGGCCAGTTGTTTCGACGGATTTGGCATTGGTTACTAGTCGGGCCCCACCCAGGGGCCTAGGACGTCGTAACATATTTTCGTAATATGCGTGCAGATCCAAGCAGTGCTGCTTTTTGCATTTGACTGATGGTGATTTTGTCAATTTTTAAATGTTTTAAATGTAATTCCAGTGCTTTTGGAATAGTACCCAGTGTGCCAATTACCACTGGAATTACCACTGCTGGTTTGTGCCATAATCATTGAATTTAGATTTTTAAGTCCTGGTATTTTGCGATTTTTTCATGTTCCTTCTCAGCGACCCTGCTATCATCTGGTATTGCGATGTCTATGATTGTAACCTTATTTTTCTCAACCAGTGTGATGTCTGGTGTATTATGCACCAGTATTTTGTCCATTTGTATGCGAAAATCCCACAAGATCTTGACCATCTGATTTTCGGTGACTTTTTCAGGCTTATGTTCCCACCAGTTTGTTGCTGTTTTAATATTATAATTTTTGCACAAATTCCAATGGATCATTTGTGCTACTGAATTGGGGTTGGTAGCTCAACAGCTTGAGTCCTAATCAAGGACTTAGGAATTGTTAAGGTAACGTTGGAGGATATAAGCTGTTCCAAGTAGGGTGGTTTTTTGCAGAATCAGAATGTTCAAGTCTGATAAATTTGAAATTTCCAAATAGCAAGGTAGCCCTTTGGATATTGTTCCAAGGGCTCCAATTACAATTGGGGCAACACATGATTTCTTTTTCCACAGTTGCTCAACTTCAATTTGCAAGTCCTGGTACTTTGTGATTTTTTCTTGCTGTTATCTTCAATTCGTGCATCTCCAGGTATTGCAATGTTAATGAACCATACTTTTTTTCTTTTCAACTATTGTTATGTCAGGTGTGTTGTGGGTCAAGTGCCTGTCAGTCTGAATTCTGAAGTCCCACAAGATCTTGACTTTATCATTCTCTAAAAAGTTCTGAACCGGATGTTCCCAGTGGTTTTTGCTGTACTCAAATCCAAACTTTTGACACAATTTCCAGTGAATGATCTTAGCAACGCGGTCATGGTGTTGTAGGTAGTCAGTTTGTGAAATTCCGCTGCACCCACTGATCAAGTGGTTGACTGTCTCGTCTTTGTCATTACAGTGGTGACATTTGCTGTTGGTAACATGTTGAATTTTTGTCTTCATATAGTTTGTGGCTAAGGCTTGTTCTTGAGCTGCCAAAATAAACCTTCTGTTTCTTTTTTTCAGTGCTCCTGATCTTAACCAGTTCCAAGTTAGCTTTTGGTCAGCTTTGCCTTCAATACTTTTCAAGTATTGCCTATGCATAGCTTTGTTTTTCCAATTTTCAGCTCACTTTTCAATTACTTCTTTCTTATATTCAGCTTTTGTTGTTGTTATTATTATTTTTATTAGCAGTGATTGATTCTATTAGGTAGAAACTACCCACCATTTCAATATTTTTACTGCTAATTTTAAGGCAGAAAAAATGGGGCTATACAAAAAAGACAAAACTGACAAGAACAGGTACAACAACCAGCCTTTGAACTGACAGGTTGGGGACAGATCATCCTGGAGAAAGTGTATGAGATTGCTAATTGTTTATGTCAACTCCAAGGCACATAATCAATCAATCAAAAGCTAGACAGGTAGAGAAACAGTATTCAGCTTTGTATCACTCACTTCTCTATTTGAACCATCTTTGAACTTAGTTTCTTTTTCTTTGTAAAGTTTTGTCAGAAATTTAGATGTATTAAATTAGCCTTGATATATTTCACATTTTGACATGATCTATACAAAGGGCTTTCTATAGTTAATAAAATAAATCTTTAGAAGAGAATATTTGTAGCTCAGGATTGAACTGTGAGATCCTTGGTGCTCTCTGAGCTTGGTTGCTTTCTTGAAGACGTTTCATTATCCACCTAGATAACATCAGTGCTGCTGATGTTGGATGTTAACCAGTTGTTACTTAGTTGGGTAATGAAACATCTGCAAGAAAGCACCAAGGAGCCCACTAAATAAATCTTTTTTTCTTAAATTCTCTTGTCCTCCCCATTATTCATTGTATGATAGCTTTCTGATCTCGTGCCCTCTGCCTTTTTTTGAAACTAAATAAATTTCTTTTTCTTTTCATTCATGAATGTATTCTTTGAAGGTTCTTAAATAAAACTTTGCTTATGAGAGGAATTAGGAGAATGTATGCACCTATCTTTTCCAGCCTTTAAACCAGACAGTTTTGTTTCATATTTTTTGATGCAGAATGATTAGCACTTTAACTACCTGTTGTATCAAATCAGTGGATGTTCCATTTGTGCCTGTTGCTTTTCAATTTAACTGTAGGTTTATGACTTCTCACACATCCCTTTTTAATGAAATTGATTCCTGAATATAATTCTTTATAGCTGTGTCATTCTATAGTCCTCCTTTGGAAACTGTTTCCTTATTGCTTTTCAATTTTCTTCTTACTTCATTTATCTCTTCAATGATTACCTTTGAGTATTCCTCCTCTTTCTGCACATTTCCTTGGGATTTTTTTCTCTCATATTCTTAATAACACTTCTCATTCCTTTCTTGCTATTTTCCTTGATTTGTTGACTAATCACACATTAGTAGCACCGGTATTACACTCTTTTTTGGATGTTTCATTTATCACCTCTCATTATTTGCCAACAAATTCCTCAGTGTGTGCTATAGTTGGATATTTAATAGGTACATATGCAGGCAAAACTACCGTGTTTCCCCCAAAATATGACAGGGTCTTATTTTCTTTTTTACTTACAAAATATGGCCTTGGGCTTATTAGAGGGGAGGGCTTATTGTTTTGGGGTTGCTGGGCAGCTGCTGCTCCCTTGCGAATTGGCTCCCGCCCGGCAAACTCCCTCTCCAGCTGGGCAGAGCGCCATTCACTGACCTAGGGTGTATCCCTAAGGCGCCAAACCACATGGTGCTCTGCCCGCTCCCCAGCTCCTGCGGCTTGGCACATTAGGGATACCCCCTAGGTCAGTGCATGGAGCTCTGCCAGCTGGAGAAGGGAGTTGCGCAAGCACCTGTTCTGCCCCCAGCAGGCATGCCTTCTGGCCTCAACATGCCCAGGCCCAGCTTTCCCTGCAGCAGCAGCCGCGGCGCTCCGAGCATAACATCTTCTCTGGTTCCAAACTCCCAAACTCGGCTGCTGAGTCTTCCAGCAGCGGCTGCTCTAAGAGTGTGCTCTATGTGGGCTGGCTGCTGGAAGACTCTCTGTCTGGAAGACTCTCTTACAGAGTCTTCCAGCAGCCAGACCACAACCATAGAGCGCACACCTAGAGCGGCTGCTGCTGGAAGACTCGGCAGCCTTGTTTAGGACTTTGGAACCAGAGAAGACATTATGCTCAGAGCACGGCAGTGGCTGCTGCTGCTGCTGCAGGGAGAGCTGGGAAACTCCCCCCTCCAGCCAGGCAGGACGCCACTCCCCAACCTAGCGGTATCCCGAAGGCAGCAAGCAACGTGAGCACCTCCCCCCCGGCTCCTGTGGCTTGGTACCTTCAGGATACCACTATGTCAGTGAGCAGTGCTCTGCCTAGCTGGAGGCGGGTGTGTGTGTGTGGTGTCCAGGGGGTTTATTTTCAGGGGTGAGCTTATATTTTTGCCCATGCAAAAAATGTGGCAAGGCTTTAGTTTCAGGACAGATTGTATTTTTGGGGAAACATGGTATGATATCTAGAGGATATTAATTCATTCTTATAGATATATCCTATTGTTTATTCAGTTATAGTCAAGTGCATATTAAGCTATTAGCTGCCTTTTGAGTATCATCATCACATTGTGTGTTCTTAATAAGTGTCCACTGTTTTAAAGTGGACACTTATTAACCAGCTAAATACACTTCTTTCTAAGACAATTGTCTATGTTTCATTTTTGCTTTCACATTTTCAAGTTTTTCCTGGCTTCTGCTTTTCATGTTCCATTTTCCATTCCTACAAGTCATAGTAAAATTATTTCCTCTTTCAGGAATGAAGCCATCATTGACCAGGTTTCTTTGTTATTGTTATTGTTTGTTGTTTTTGTTTATTTTGTTTTTTGATATGGCCAAATCATCATCTCAAAAGTAAAAATTCTTATCTAGTAAGTAACATACAGTAGATCCTGAAACTGGGAAGAGGTCATTTGACACTGAAAGCTATTTAACATTGCCACTGTCAATTTTCAAAGCAATCATGGTCTGCTCTTGAGTTGCCATGGGCAGGAAGAGGGGGAGAACTGATGGAGCAGTTCATCAGCCGCATTTAGAAGCACATTCTACACATGCCTTTCCCGAAGAGGGATCTCAGATTACCAGAGCCTCCTTGGACAATGTAATTAATGACACACTCTGGAAGGAGGTAGGGGGAAATAAGGTCACAGTTGAACCATAAATCATGTGCAGCAGAGTTGACCTCAAACATGAACAGTGCTAACATGATGCTCCTAATGAAGAACTGGATTTCTTTTGAAATTTGGCTCAAGGTTCATGAGTTAAATAGGCATCTGTTGGAACCCTGACAACCACCATGTCTGCACTTTTTTCTTGGCAGTAGGAAGTGAGGAAAATAGGTGACTTCTAAATAAGATGATAGATAGATAGATAGATAGATAGATAGATAGATAGATAGATAGATAGATAGATAGATGGATAGATGATGGATGTGATTGATTTTTAGATTCATCTTCCAGTTCCTTCTCCTCCATGTTTATGGAGATTCTCAACATCCAGCTCATGATTGTCCCAAGTATGCTTTTTTCAAGAGGCAACTGGACTTCCTGGTTTTTCTGAAGAGCTGAAGAAGCTTCTTGGATGAGAAATGAAATGAAAGCAGCAACTCCATAGGCAGTCTCATAGAAGATAATTATGCACAAGTGGTTGTGGATGGGCGCCTCCCAAGAGGGTTTATAAGTGAGGCTTTGGGAGGGGACATTTGCAGGAAACAACCGTTCAAACTAGTATTGAGTAAATCTGTCTGTATTCTAGCCGTGTCATATATATATAATCTAGTTGCAGTGACATTACAAGCTCTAGTCCTGAAAGTCAAAGGCCACAATGAAAAAAAAATGGGACCACAATTAAATATAAAGAAGACCAAACACATGACATCAGGCCTAGCCAACCTTAGAACTGACTGTGGAGATATATCAAAGAGGTGATAATGTATGCCTTTTAGAATCGATTATCAACAGTAAAGGAAGTAGCAGTCCAGACTACTATTTGGTAGAGGGTCCATGAAGGACAAAGAACAAATATTCAGATGCTGTGATATGTCCATACATTAAAAAAATCAGAATTGTGCAAGCCATGGTATTCCCTGCAATATTCTATGGAAGTAAAAGTTGGGCTTTCAGGAAGTAAGAAGGGACAAGTATTGACACTTTGATGTTGAACCAGATTTTTGAGAATAACATAAGTTACCCAAGAAAACAATCAAACATATCATTGGATAATCAATCAGGAATTGTCACCTGAAAAACAAATGACCAGGTCAAATTGTCATTCTTTGGACACATTATGCAAAAATCTACTCTCTGGAGCTAGCTAAGGTGGAAAGAAAAGATGAGAAGAGGACAGCCAAAGGCAAGCTGAATGGAGTTAGTGACAGAAGCAATGGGTTCAACACTGGGGAAGCTGAGAACAGATGTGGGAGGATCATCATGGAAAAGTACTATTTAAATTATCGCTAACAGTACACATTTATCTGATAGTACTTTGTCAAATAATTACCATTAATATAATGTTAAGAGATAGAAATTGAATAGTTTCATAGTTTGAAAGTTGAATAGTTTCATATTTGCTTTCTCTGAGGGAAGAGGGTGTACTCAGTGGTGGGATTCAAATAATTTAATAACTGGTTCTATGCCCTAATGATCAGCTGGGTAGGTGTGGCTCGGTGGTCATGTGACTGGGTGGGCGTGGCCAACTCAATGTCACTCACGTTGATGGACGCTTCACCTTACCTGATACAATGTAATAAGGGTTAACCGGAGAGGCAGTTTCTGTAAGTAGGGCAATAAAGATTAGGCTAGAAACAACACCAGAATGTTTTCTTCCTTACTTCCTTAGACCTGTAAGGTGGAAAAAAAAAAAAAAGGAGATTTCTTCCAACAATTGATTCTCCCAAATAGTTGCAAACTGGCTGAATCCCATCACTGGCTGTACTTTTTTATGGTTTTGTTTCCTGTGCCTGATTCACACCCACCCGAGTTTTCTGGTTCTCTTCATTTTGTTTACCTCTTTGTACCATTCTTTCTTTATCATATTTTAATTGTTTTTAAACAGTATAGTTTATTTTTTTCTAATTTTAAGCATATAATTTGTTCTCTAATAGCTTTATAGTTTCTTTTTGTTGCTATTGTTATAATATATAATGCCCTTTTGCATGTAGATTATCAAATTGTACACTGATGCTGAAAGAAGGCAGAATAAACCTAAGACTGAGGGGAGGGGAAACTGAGACATTGGGACCTGATTATGGAAGGATTTCAGCAAGAGAATATCAATGGCAGAATTAATGTGCCAAAGCTGAACGATATGATCTCCTGTTTCAAAATCTCTTTTTTTAAAAATTTGGTTTTAGCACTCAAAGCTGAACTGAAATGCCTAAAAAACTCCAAATTCTTGCCCTTATCCCTTGATGTTATTGTGACACTGGATAGATTTGTGCAAAGGAAGCTAAAGTAGCAGTCTTGTGGAAATTTCAAATCCTCTTCTGTAGTTTTGCAATTCTCCCTAATTTTGTATCCCTTAAGACAAAAAATACATAAATGAAATTTCTATGCAAGTTGTTTCACATTAAAGGGAAGATCCTGTGGCATTGTAGTTGACTTCTACTTGTCTCTTGGTGATATTAAGTTGTACAGGTAAATTAAGGAAGGATTCTGCCACATGATCAGTACTGGGGTAGACCACCACCGCCCTGTAAAAGACTAACAAAATTATTCTGCCCCAAATTTGCTTGGTCCATTTTCATGATCTGCTACATTGGTCAGAGAACAAACCTTACTCTCTTCTAGCACCAATGATGTTATCTAGTCACATACGGAAACACCTGCAAGAAAATAACCAAGTTCAAAGAGCACCAAAGGACCCCATTTCAAGAGAAATATTCTCTTTTTCTGCCTGAAGAATCAAGCAAAGAATTGTCCATAGAATTATAGCTCATCAGATTTGGCACACACTAAGTCATCACAAGACTAATGACTAATGTTAACTATGCAGCTAAGAGGGTAATCCATCTATACTCACCCAACCAGTGGTGGGTTCCGGAGCCCGTTGCAACCAGTATGCTGCAATGGGGCTGGGCATCCACCACATGCATGCGTGCAGTGCGTGCACGCACACCCACTGCCCGTGATGCTCCACCTGCTTGGCAGAGTGTCACGCAGGCACTGTACGCTCCGTGAGTGTGTTGAAATACCCCGGTCGGCTCAAATAGAGGTAAGGAGAGCTGGTGGGTGGGCAGGCGGGCCCTCTGGAGCACTGGAACAGAACGGTACCTGATGCTCCCAGCAGGCAGTGGTACGCCCGTACCGGGGCATATTGGCCGTAACCCACCACTGCACCCAACACTAAATGTAGAAAACTCAGATCTAGCACAACCTGATTGGCATTTCCTGTTCAAGAGGTCTTCCATTAATGAATTCCATTAACCTCCTCTTTTGCAAAGAACCAGGAATCCAGAGGGAGGGCATGTGCCTTCACTCTTTCCCTAAGCAGAGTTTGAATGCGTTCTCAGCACAGGTCTGGCAACTTGTTCTTCACCTGCCAAGAGGCACAATAACATTTCAGATTTATAAATGTTGAAGGAAGTAGATACCGTGCAACTGTTTTCAGGGCGAAGATGATTTATGGTTATAAATCACTGGTAAGAGACACATAATCATTTTTACGAAATGAACGGAGAATAAATCAGAGGCCGAATGCAACTTGGAGACATAGTAGAAAAACGATAGTTCACATAATGGGGAAAAATGGGAACCTGGTGAGGCGAATGGGAGTCTCTGCCTGACAAGTGATCCATTATCTTCTGGTGCTGCTTTCTGACAGTCGCAATGATGATAACTGGCAACTTATGTGTTGGAGATGAGGAGGATTTTTTTTCACACTTTTACCCTATGATTGAGACTTATTGATTTAGGATGCCAAATTCATTAGAAAGTGTTTCTGGCTTTTACAACTTAAGCTTTTAGTTTCCGAAGTGGCACCAGGGGTCTCGGAAAGGTAGCAGTCCAATGAAGACTGATAGGATCGCCATTATGGTGAATGAATCACAAATACAGGAGAAGACTCAAAGGTAGAATCAGCTGCAGAGAGAGGTGTGAGACAACAAAGTTGAAACTGAAGATTCAGCAAATAGCAATAGCAATAGCAATAGCAGTTAGACTTATATACCGCTTCATAGGGCTTTCAGCCCTCTCTAAGCGGTTTACAGAGTCAGCATATCGCCCCTCACAGTCTGGGTCCTCATTTCACCCACCTCGGAAGGATGGAAGGCTGAGTCAACCTTGAGCCGGTGAGATTTGAACCGCCGAACTGCAGCTAACAGTCAGCTGAAGTGGCCTGCAGTACTGCACCCTAACCACTGCGCCACCTTGGCTCTTTGGCATGATTTGTATACATTATCTGGAGTTCTTAGTACTCTTTGAACTTGCTTGTTTGTTTGCAAATGCTTCATTAAACAACTAGATAATATCATCAGTGTGAATGCGTATGTGATTTCCTCCCTGTTTATAGCTTGCCTAACCAATGTTGGTGTGTCTGGGCTTCCTCCTTAGTAGTCCTTTTATTAGGGAATTGTTTTCTATTTGATTGTCTCATATTCATCCTGGTATTAAACTCTGGTTGTTGATTGCAGGTGAGTTGCCTGGTCTTTTCATTTCCTTCTTAACTTTTAATTATCTAACCTGAATGGTGTGTAAATGTGCTTTTAGAACCCTGGTGGGTGCAGTGGTTGAAATGCAGTATTGCAGGCTACCTCTGCCCACAGGGAGGAATTTGATCCTCATCAGCTTAAGGTTGACTCAGGCTTCCATCCTTCTGAGGTCAGTAAAATGAAGACCCAGCCCCATATTGTTGGGGGAAAATATGTTGACTCTGTAAACTGCTTAGAGAGGGTTGTAAAGCCCCGTGAAGTGGTATATAAATCTGCTATTGCTATTTATCTCTATGTGCCTGTTGATGGCTGATTTGTCTAAATGCTAACCTTATAGGAATTCCCTAGCATTTTTTTATTTGGTTTAGTCTAAGCTGCTAACAGTTCCAAAACAGTACTTGCCTGTCCACATGTTGTAAAATTAAGAAACGTTTTTTATGTCTTCTGAAAGTTATATTGTAGATGACTTCTGGTTTTTTTTTTTGGGGGGGGTACTTTTGGTTTACTTAAAATGTTTTGAAGGATTTTAGTTGATTTGTGTGTTACAGTATGATTGTAAAAGTCTCTTGGTAGCTTCTGAGATTTCTTGATATATGGCTCTGTTATCCTTTTCCATAGCTTGTAGTGGGTGGAGTGGTCAGACATTTTTTTGATAAAGTTGTGTGTGTATCTGTCTTGTTGGAGGATGATATATAGGCAGTCTGCTTCCTTCTTCCTTGTTCTGAGTTGTTTCAGTGCATTTGTATTCCTCTCTAATGATGCTCTTACATAGATCCTCTTATAGGAGGATAGGTTGTTACTTTAGTAATGCAGCACTTGGTCAGTGCGGGTTGTTTTCTAATAGAGTTGCATTTTTAATATCTTGTCATTTTCTCTGCTGATGAGGATATTCAGGAAGAGTAGTATGTTATTGTTTCCTTCTTCCCTTGTGAGTGTGCCTATGGATATTGGCATGTTTCTAAAAATGTCATGGTTTGATTTAATTACTATCAAAACATTTTGGGAAAAGGAGAGTTGGGTTAAACTACTCATTTAAAACTAACCTCTCGAATACGATGCAGTGGAAAATCCTGGCAATTGAAAATTTATTATCCTAGTGTCAAACAAACAAACACACAAACGAAAAAGGAACAGATTTCATATTTTGTTCATCAAGGAGAAAGACCATGATTAGAATAGTTGGTGTCTTCTTTCCCTATGAAGGTTCTTTTATGGATACTTGGATGGAGAAAAATTTGGGAATATCAAGAAACTAAAATATGTGGTGGAGCTTTGAAACAAAAAGATTCAATCCATTACAAGTATCATAAGCAGACAATAAAAAACCAGGAAAGCAACTTATGAAGTTGAGATTTGGAAATATGGAGGATAGGGAACAGAAATATCAGGTTGAACAATAATGTTGCTTCAGCATTGGTTAATATGAGTCCACACCCTTGGTTTTTTTATTTATTTATATTTCATATTTCTTAACCACCCATATGCCTCAGAGAAGGGCTCTGGATGATGTACAAGAGAATCAATAAAATTAGCATTAAAATCAGAATAATTTGCTTGCTGGGAAATTCTGGAAATTGAAATCTATGCAACTTAAAGTTGCTAAGTTGTTAAGAAATGCTGGATAGGGTTTTCCAATAGGGATTGATTGACCTTGCATCCCCTTTGCTGTCACATTCAAAAGTAAAAACAGCCCACTTTAGAGTTTATAATATACGAGGAATGAATTTTAGTCACAGACCATGTTCTAGAAAGATCCCACACCCCAGCCTCATTGATTAGTGTACAAATCTAGTTGACAGTGACTTCCTGGAAATAATGACAAATAGATTAATCTCGTAGGTTTAGCATTTGAAAGGGAAAATGTGTCATTTGAATCTCAAGATGCAGGATTTCTGCCAGCTGTCATATTTCGTATAATAAACAAAAACGGTATTTCTGACAGATACAAACAATCACTTACAGGCAAGGTCTAGCTGCCCCTTCCTAAACTGCTCTCCCTTCTTCCCTATGATTGACATAGAAAAAGAATAAGCTATCTGTGTCCTTTATTTGAATCAGATGATAGATGGACTGAATGACACAGCATTTTCTTTAACTCATAAAGTTAGCAAGCAGGTGAAAATTGGTTTAAAAACAGCTCTCTGGCTTGGTTGGCCAATCCCTATGGGTCCTTCAGTTGCAAACTTTATAACTTGTGAATAAATGATGGAAAATATTGACAGCAATAATATTTTTTCCAATGCTACCATGTTTCCCTGAAAGTAAGACAGGGTCTTATTTTCTTTTGACCCCCAAAATAAGCATTTGGCCTTATTTTGGGGAGACCTTATTATTTTAAGGTATAGGAGGCTGCGAGTATGGTCACCTCATGGTTGCTGCTGTGTTGCAATATTGTCAGGGAGGGTTCAATTTAGGGGAGGGCTTATTTTAGCGTATGCACTCAAAAGCCTGATTGGGCTTATTATCTGAGGAGGTCTTTTTTTCGGGAAAACAGGGTAGGACATTTTTCAAGGAGAAACATTGCAAGCAATTCACTAACAGTCTCCCTTCTTTCTTCTCCCCTCTTTCCTTCTCTATCAAATCTCTCTTACAGTTCTCACATCCCCATACATCCTGGACATAAACTTCTCCCAATGCTTTAGGGCATTGCATGCCAAAACAATTAGACACAAGGATAGCCATCACTCTTCTGAACACCTAATTCCCATAGCACTGTCTTAGACCTAAAAATATATACCTATGTAGTAGGCTGTATTGCTATGATCCTTCTCATCTTTCTCATCTTTTCTTTTCTTATCTTCTCATCTTTCCTGTTACCTTCTCCTATTGGTATCTTATGATTTATCACGTGTTCTTTGTGTCGTATGATTAATTATTGTAACTATGATTTATGATGTATGACCTATCACTTTGTTGTTTGCATGTACACTGAGAGCGTATGCATCAGAGACAAATTTGTTGGGTGTTCAAACACACTTGGCCGATAAAGAATTCTATTCTATTCTGTTCTATTTTGTTGTTCTGTTCATTTTCCTACCTGTCATTCTCTGAAATGAGAGATCTGCAGGCTTAGCATCAAATTAGGAAACTTCATGGTTAATATCATTAAGTCAGAGGCTTTGCTGGCCATGTCCATCTTAACATATGTGCTGAGCTTTTCAGCTACCAATATACAAGCTCCAGAATTCCTAATATTGGCAGATCAAATGAGGAACAGGAGATAGTAATTTCCATGTCTGAGATGCCAATAATAACTACAGCAGGTCCTCCAAATCTCATTAATCATGGTGCAAATAGCCATCTATTTTTTTCCTGTAAAGCCTCACCACCCCTTCATGTCAGATGAAGCCAATTAAATCAGCACCAATTTTTTTAACTTTCTTGATGTGGTGGACAAAGAATATTAATTCTCCTCTTTTAGCAAACTAAAGAAACAAGTGGGTTTTGTTTTGTACGTTGGTCAAGGACCAGCTGAAATGTCAATGCATTATAATGACCATGGGAGATAGCTGTTGAAGTACATCTTTCTCTTGGGAGTTTCCTCTCCCAGATTGAAGTGATTCAGGCTCATTAAGTGGCCATTCACAGCAGAAACAACTGGTTCTCAGAGGCCCCAAAGGAATGCATGACTTGCTAGGAATTATGGAAAATGTCTTTTACAAGGCTGTTTGCTTTATTAAGTGCCATCGTGCTAAGGTTGCCTTGGTTCATCTCCAACCTGCAAATCTATGCTAACCAAGTGTGCAGATTTGCAAATTCATTGTGCTTTTATTGGCTTTTGAGCTTCATAGGATGTTATCCATTATGAAGAGAGGGTACTTTTGAGATTATCCAGAGAAGGTTTTACTTTTTTCCTCATGTTCCTTGTGGGAAGCATACAAAGTCTCAAACCCTGGAGCCAGGCCACTGAAATCTGAAGGGCTCGCAAATTCAGCTCGTCAACATAGTGCAGGGATGGCTAACATTTTTTGTTGTTGGATGCCAAAAATGTGAGGGCACGTGCGTGATAGCATCCGTGTGACAGCACCCATAATGCAAAGCATGCCTCCACATGTGTACATGCACATGCACATAACACACACACACACACACACACTATGTGTGATGCACTACTCGCCCCCAAGTTGAGCTTGGTATTTTCCTAATGCCTGGAGAGGGTGAAAACAGCCCCCTAGAGGCCCTCCAGAAACTGGAAATGGATCGCTTCTGAACTTCTAGTTGGCCCATTGGGGGCATTTTTTGCCCTCCCCAAGCTTTTCTTGAGCCTGGGGAGGACAAAAATGGCTTCCCTGGCCCCCCAGAAGGCCAAAAATCAACTGGCCTGGGCACGCATGCACGCTGGAGCTGATGGCTCGCATGCCAGCAAATATGGTTCCACGTGCCACCTGTGGCATGAGTGACATAGGTTCATCATCATGGGCTTAGTGTGATAGTCATTTAGAGCTGTCTTGCATTAAGATATTGGTTAACCAACTGATTTGAGTTTATGCAAACTTTCCCTCTCTCTAAGTATGTTGAACTAAGCACTTGGAATTTCTACCCAACATGGCTATCGAACAGGCTGTGGTTGTAGGAGTTTTATCTCTTTCTTCTTCCTCCTCCTTACCACAAAGCTATGGACCTTTTTATCCATGACTATGAAGTTTTGCATATCCAACTGCTAGATTGGTTGCTAATTGTACAGCATTTAAAACAGATTTCTTCTTTCTTTCATTGTAGGTGATGTGCCTGGAGAAATCCTCATAATGAACAAGAAAAATCGACCAGGGGATTTTGTCTATGAGAAATTAAATTTTCTTTCCGCAAATAACAATAACAGAATTTTATTCCACATACATTTTCTGTCTAACATCCAACAATATTTATTTTCTTTCCTCTTATTGTAAACAAAAACTTAGCTGAGGTGTTTGTCCATTAGATACTAATACCCAATGGAATTACATAAGAAAACTATCCTTCTGTTGGTCCATCTATCCCTCTACCATCTCTCTACCATCAGGGTCAGGGGTGTCAAACTCATGTCGTCACGTCATTGTCACATGACATATCATGATTCCTCCCCCTTGTTAAACCAGGTGGATGTGCCCATCACATGACACATCTGACCCAATGCCCATGATTTTGACACCCTGATCTAGGTCCTTCATTAGGACTCAAATTATTGCCACACATATCAATAACAAGTGGGAAAGATTCCATAGGTGGATTGAAATGTCAAGCCAGTCTAAACATTTGGCTGATTGTGCAACAACCCATAATAATATCTCCTTTAAAGAAACAGCATCTTGCCATGGTGCAAGAACTGGAGTGTTCTGATGATGCTAAAGGTCATGCTAAAGAGACAGATTTTAGCTGAGGAGTTATACTAAATATAATCCACAGTTACTTGATCACGTTTTGGTCTGCTTCTAGCTGGCTGATGTTTTAACTTGTTATTTTTTAATGGAATGTTCTTGGGTTGTTATTTTTCATTTTGAGAATATTGTTGGAAGAAATATCCATCTGGTTCAGTTCCAAGCTGGGGGGAAAAACTGAAACTGATTGGAAAGATGGTTTAATGATGTAATAGACCATATGCATGATTCTGAGTAGTTGACCACATGGAGTTGAGATGGGGGGGGGGTATTTATACCTTATCTTGGCTTTTACACTTGAATGGCCTGTTCCTGTGCAAGAACATGTATTCTATTGGCTGTTGTCAGACTTCCATGGTGCCATGTACAAATCCTAGGAGTTTGTCTGAGCTACGTTTGGTTGATGTTTGGGCTTATGCAATGAAGGAGATTGGGCAATTCCTATTGTGGCTGAGGGCTAATCCTACCTTTGTTGGATCTTGGGGTATTTGAGGGTATTTGCTTATGAATAGAGCTATCTATCTCTTTTATCTCTTAAGTGCTGACATCTGCTGAGGGCTATTAAAGAAGGTGGGGACTGCTTTCTGTCCCTTTAGGGAAATATAATTGCCTTTTTAATATTTCTCAAATATTTCATTTTTCTAGAAGACGGGTAGGTGTTAACGTTTCTACAAGAGCTAGTTTGGCATGGCAGGTAAGATACTGGGCTAAAAACTGAGTCCATGGTTTCTAGTCCTTCCTTAGTCATGGAAGCCAGCTAGATTATTTGGGCTAACCATGTTCTTTCAAACCATCCCACCTCACAAAGGTATTGTGGGGAAAATAGAAGCAGGAGTATTAGTGTGCTGCCTTGAATTAAAATAACATTCTCTAAACCAAGGGTGTCAACTCGCAGATGCGTCACACACTAGCCACCTCTACCCCCAGTTTAGTAAAGGGGGGGAAAGTCATGATATGTCACATGATAATGTGACTCAGCAAGTTTGATACCTCTGCTGTAAACCCTGAGAAATCAGATGGTATTCTGAAGCCCTGGAAGGTACCTTCCTGATTCACTGAAACATAAGAGGGAAGATCTGGGGAAGACAGCACAATCATGTGTGCCAGATTCTTTTACAATACAATAGCAGAGTTGGAAGGGACCTTGGAGGTCTTCTAGTCCAACCCCTGCCTAGGCAGAAAACCCTGCCTACACCATTTCAGACAAACGGTTATCTGACATTCTTAAAGACTTCCAGTGTTGGGGCATTCACAACTTCTGGAGGCAAGTTGTTCCACTGATTAATTATTCTGTCAGGAAATTTCTCCTCAGTTCTAAGTTGCTTCTCTCCTTGATTAGTTTCCACCCTTTGCTTCTTGTTCTGCCCTCAGGTGCTTTGGAGAATAGCTTGACTCCCTCTTCTTTGGGGCACCCCTGAGATATTGGAACACGGCTATCATGTCTCCCCTAGTCCTTCTTTTCATTAAACTAGACATACCCAGTTCCAGCAACCGTTCTTCATATGTTTTAGTCTCCAGTCCCCTAATCATCTTTGTTGCTCTTCTCTGCACTCTTTCTAGAGTCTCAGCATCTTTTCTACATTGTGGTGACCAAAACTGAATGCAGTATTCCAAATGTGGCCTTACCAAGGCATTATAAAATGGTCTTTTGTTATAATCTTTTGTTATAATCAATTTCAAGGTCTTTTGTTATAATCAATTTCAATAAATATAGTTTTAGGCTTTCTAAAGCCTTCTTTTCTGATCCATCTAGTGGGCCTGATAATTCAGTATTTTGCCCAAAATTCAATCCAATTTCTGATGTTCTGAATACACCCCTAGGGTTGCTTTATATTCAGCACAGATGGAAGTAGAATGGGGACATAGGACAAAAAGTGCCTTTTTTCTTCTTTTTCCTCCATACCTGAAAAAAAAATGATTTCAGTACTTTAAGTCTCATTTGCCTTTTCAGGATATTTCCTGCACAACCTTTCCACTGTTAATAGTAATAGCTGCTAATAGCCCTTTCTTATAAAAGGCCTGGATCAGCTCCATGCTAAACATAATTCCAGCAGCTCTGGTGGATGTCAAATAGAGCTATTATTTTAGAATTGATTATTTTGAGCGCCACGAATCATAAAAGAACTCCCATGAGGTTACATAGGTTGGTAAGTGCACATCTAATTCTCCATTCAGGGAACTTCTGCACAGCCAGCAGATGGCCCATTCAGTGCGAGGAGGGAAATGAAAATAGTCAACCTTCTCAAGGACATTATGGACGGAAGGAAAATGCATTTGTACTCAAAGTATATACTTGAGCTATACAATTACCTACATATTTTGGGGTACTTTCAGGTTCCTTGCTCCACATGGGTCCCACAAATGATGATACTTAATGTGCAGTTGAGGAACAAATGAAGATCTTTTGGATTACTAATGTGTTTATAACATGGCTAGATTAAAGCCTTCAGGGAGGTCTAGCTGCTAATGCCGATATATTAGAATTCAAGATTGTAATACAGAATTAGGAAGGATAGGATTAGGATAGGATAGGATAGGCTAGGATAGATAGGCTAGGATAGGATAGGAATAGGATAGGATAGGATAGGATAGGTTAGGATAGGATAGGATAGATATGGATAGGATAGGATAGGATAGGCTTAGGATAGGATAGGATAGGATAGGATAGGCTAGGAAAGGATATAGCAGAGCAGATAGATAGATGAATATGGATATGGGGTATGAATATGAATATGGGTATGGGTATGGATATGGATATAGATATGGATATGGATATAGGCATTGACATAACATAAACATAGACATAGACATAGAAAGAAAAAATACGGGGCATAAAGGCATAAATGTAAGAAACCTCAACAGGGCAAAAATGAAATGAATCAACTACAGTTTGAATCTTAAGCATCAAATAATTTAATAAATTTGACATAGTTTGTTTTTTGGGACATGGAAAACAAGAAAGGAATGGTATTCTTTATGTCGCTTCATACTCAGGAAGGATATATCAAAGACAGTACATTGGTTCAATGCAGGTAATGACCAATTAATATCAATTAGACTTCATGGAGATCCTTTAATATGATGGCTATCCACCTTTATGCTCCAACTACTGATGCAGAAGAAGATGCACTTGAGGAATATAATGGTCAAATGTGTTGTTTGAGATTGGAGACTAGAATGTCAAGGTTTGAAATATTAAGAAGAAAAATGCTGTTAGATAGTGTGCCCTTTGAAACAGAAAGAAACAGGAGAGGTTTATCAGCTTCTTCTAGTCAAGTGATGTCTCCATTGCTAACCCAGGTTTCCAACAACTAAAATACGACCTATATAAACAGGGCTGATCAGATGGAGTCTACAGAAATGCAATTGACTATATTTTTGGTACAAGAAAATGGAAAAGCTCACTTATAACCATAAAAATGTGACCATTTCTTTGATGTCGTCCTTTTTTAGATAAGAGTATTCAATTCATACATCTTCTCAAAACTTTCTTTTAAACCACCACATTAGGTAAATGTGATAATAAAAATGCAACACATTCCTGGTCACTTCTAGGAGCATTTTTCCAGCCCATGAAAATGGACCTCCTGAATGCTTCTCCTCCAAGGTAAATGACTTCCTGACACAGTTAAATCCTTCAAATAAAAGGAAAGCAATGTTTTCCTCTTCCAGTGGATCTCTTTTAAAGCCAGGCTATTAGACAGTACAACATTTACATCATAAGCCTAGACAATAAGACAGTAGGAACCTGATATAACTTCAACTGATACGTTTAAGGGAAAAAAAGAGTAATGAGATTCTTTTCCTCAACAACAATAACAAAAGTTATTGCTTTTACTATCTGAATAGTAAAACAGATAGTATTTTACTTCTGTGGAAATAGAGGTATGCAGAGTCCAATTCATACACGATTAAGACAGTCAGTCATCAATGTTCTCAGTTAAGGGGTGATCCATCTAACACAGTCCAGTATCATATAATCAGTTCAGCACACAAAGTCGCTAACAGTAGCAAAACTCACAGTAATTTACGCTGAGCAATACACGACACATCTACAACCAGTATCCAAGATCAGCGTCTAACAAACAGAGAGCTAACAGTCATTCTGGCTCCATCTTATGGCCGCTTGAGGTAACAGCAACCAATCACATTTACAGCAGTACTTAAAGATACAGTACTACTAGAATGGCTTACATATTGCTAACCCAACTGTTAGCTTACATTCCTAACAATACTCTTTGCCTTCCTCTTATCCCCAGCCCCATCTGTGAAAGAGGCTCAAATTGTTCTTTGTTGTACTGTGCTTGTGGTAATATTCTCTCCCTTATGCCTCAAATTGTGAAACCTTCCAACAAGGCTATGGGGTGAAATCAGATGAATGACAGGGGCAGGAGAGGGTTAAACAATGGGGACAGTAAAGCTTATGCCTATTTAGGGATGGCTGGATTGCATGTCAACCATCTTTCTGAGCCAACTAATTAAGTTTTGATTTAAAGACTTGTCTTTGCACACTGTACTAGCATTCCACCTTATTTATGTTATTTATTTATGACATAAATAATTCATAAACTCAGTCAATAATCTGTTTTTTTTTTCTAGAACACAGTTAAATATGACAACAGGATAACATTAGTTACTGTGGTGATGGGAGGATGCTTCAGTGTAATGTACCTGGTATAACTGGTAATTCATACAATAAATCTTCCTCTATAAGGATTACTGGTAATTTGGAATACAAAACATGTAAGGACAGATGCTTCCAGCTAATAACATTGGTACTATTTGCCTAGATAGAACATGGGTCAGGAAATGAATGCCCTTTTTGATAGTAATTTTATTAAAGATTAAAATTATAGTTGTAAAGATACTAATGAAAAATTTTAAAAAGAAAAGAAAAAAGAATATTGTAAAGAAAAAGGAAAATATAAAGAAATTATTACTCTCTTCATCACAAGTATAAACATTTTAGTAACTTATCAGCTTTCCTTAAAATACACAAATGATCTCTTCTTCCCATATCTCATCTTATCTAAACAAATCCTTAAAGCTTGCCATTTCAGTCCTGATGTCAGCAAAAGTCCATTAAGGGTTACCAGAGATAACAGTGTATCTATTTTAACCTTGATCAAATAAACAAACTTCCTATTCTTCCTTTTATTTTTAATAGTCTTAATCTTTAATCCCTTCAAATAATGTCCAAGAATTTGATTTTATTTCATTTTTTTTTCTTTGTCCCTTTTCACAAAAATGTGCATGGTCTTCCAGGAAGTCATGGGAAAAAGAAGTTAGTGAATGAAGGCATGCACTTTGCTATGATCTGAATAGAAAGAAAAAGCCAACAGTTCTAGCCAACAGTTCTAGCATCGGCCAGGGAGAGAAGCTAGTGTGGAGAATAAAGAAAACAACATTGCTTTGTTATGGTACAACACAGCTCCAGGCTGTGGATTTGGGCATTCAGATGTCACATGCATATTCATCCATCCATCCATCCATCCATCCCATTTCTATACTGCCCATCTCACCTGACTCTGGGTTACATACTCTAACATAAAATCAAAATATAAAAGTAAAAAATAAGAAACTAAGTAAAAACAAAATTCAAAAGATAGTATATAGTATTAAAAGTTAAGAAGTTAACAAGGCGGAGAGAACTTCCCTGTGACACCAACCACGCCAAGGTTGCATATCCCTCTTTGACCCACCAGCCAATTGGCAGAGCCAGGCCTAGACATGATTTCTGAAGACCAGAAGAGTTAGAGCTTGCTTCACTTCTGGGAGTTAGGTGTTCCAGAGGGAAGGGAAATGGCAGAGAAGAGCCTCTTCCTGGATCCTCCCACTCCTGTCAACATCTTTTAACTGATGAAATTCTCCTTGTCTAACTGACTGGGTGGGACACAAATGTGGTATTCAGGCAGTTCTGACAGGTTCTGGAGAATTGGTAGTAGAAATTTTGAGTAGTTCAGAGGCTCCGCCCCGCTGCCTCCCAGCCTCCCAGCTGATCTTCTTTGGTTGCCCTGCATAAAGGGGAATGGAGCTGGAAAGCAGGTTAGTGGAGTGGGAAGGGAATGGGGATTTTGCAGTATTCTTACCCCACAAAGCCACACCCACAAAGCCACAACATGCCCACAAAGCCAGACCCATAGAACCGGTAGTAAAAAAATTTGAACCTCACACTGGTGGGACAGGATGATATAATTAGGATGAGATCATTCCTCAAAGAACCTGGCCTCATACCAAAACCTTGAATTGTACCCCGAAACAAATCAACACCCAATACATCTTGTGTTAACAGAGGTTTTATCTGTGTAACACCTTGGGGAACCCAACATTGCTTTCTGCACCAGCTGGAGCTTCTGGATATTCTTCAAGGGTAGCTCCATATAGGACCCCATTGCAACAGTTCATATGGGAGATAACCAGGATATGAATCGCAGAAAGGAAGTCGAAGCCTGCAGAACAATTGCAGGATGCTGCTTTTGTCATTTTGCCATCTATCCAACAGACACTTCTGGTTCTAGACATTTTGAACATATTCAAAAGTAAATAAAATCCTAAATGGCTTGACAAATTCAATTTAAAAGCCATCCATAAATCTGCTGGAACAGAAATGTGCCCTGAAATAAAGGGAGTGAGATAGATAAGATTTATATGATACATACATCACTGGGAAAATAGGTAACATTCTATTTTCATTCTGTGTTACTGTTGTCCTGAGAGATTGATTGAAGCCCCCTCTGTAAATTGTGAAACAAAGCTTTTTCTACTCACACTCAATGTTTCTCCCTAAAGATAGAAAGAGATGGGGATTCAGACTAAGCTCTTTATTTTCAGTTTTCCTTTCAGAAAAAATTTCTATATGATTGGTGTTGTGGTCCACCAGCGGCCAGCACAGCTGGCAGCAGATTCGGAAAGTGAGGAGGTTGGGAGGAACATGGGCCAGTCCTGGAATCTGGGGAAGGTTCTGATGCGGGCTCTGTGCCAGAGGCAGAGAGGGAGCCAGAGCCATATGCCAGTTATCAGCTGCCTTCAGAGTCAGACATCAGTGAGGCAGACAAACAGCTGGAGCTTGTTCCCAGTTTCCAGATGAAGGGAACAGCTAAAGAACATGGGTCAACTTGGGAGTAAGGCCACATATGGATGATGAATGGCCCTTCCCAGAGGAAATAAAAGAGGAGTGAGAGGGGAGTTTGCAGGAGACAATTAGTTCACTTAATTGGTTTGTGTCTCTCCGAGACTCCTTGTTTTTCAGATGTCCGCCTGGCAGCTCTCTATGCCAGATCAGGTCTGTGACTGTAAATCCTCCCTTGAAAGACTTTGCTGGATATGAATGAGCAGAATTCACATATAAGGTATAGAAATGAGAAAGGGAAAACTAACAGAGAAACTAAAATGAGGAAATATCTTTGCTAGTCCATCTTTACAAAAGTCATCAAAGAAATTCAGGATTTCTACTAAGGTCATTGAGCATTAAATTAATAAAAGGGTTTTTTGTCGGGATCAGGAGTTTGCTTCATGCTCTTGGGAAGCCTAGGTCAGAACAATTGGACTAACATTTTCAGGATGAATTCATAGATCAACATATTACTCCATTTCCCTTCTGTCTAAAATGATGTTGGTATTGGAAAGGGAAGAAAAAGTCAATTCTTAAAACAAAATCAGAAATTGACCATAAGGTATAGAAATGATAAAGGGAAAACTAACAGAGAAACTAAAATGAGGAAAATATCTTTGCTCGTCCATCTTTACAAAAATCCTCAGAGAAATTCAGGATTTCTACTAAGGTCGTTGAGCATAACCTGCTGGAAGTCTCCTGAAAAAACAAGAATGGTAAAATTAATTTTTCCAATTAAAAATCAGTGAAACAATAATGTAATCATCCTTCTGTCCTCCATTGCCATTTGAAGCCTTTTACATTTTCCTTCAGTTCAGGAATTTTTTGTATTGCTGGGCATAAATTATACAGCAATCCTGTAATTGCTACCATAAAGGGGTGGGGTGGGGGAAGCATCAGTGAGATCCTACTGACACAGCAAGAGGCAGAAGAGGACAACTGAAATGACTGGACTACAGGATGGGTATCCTAAACTATCCTTATGGGAGGACCTAAAATATTCAGGACTTTTTGGCCTGGAAAAAAGAATATGGGAGACAGACACAAGACAGGGAAAACCCAATTAGCAGTCAATGAAGCTGATGGGAAGGAGATTTAAAACAGATGCAAGGAAGCATAATTCACATACGTAGTTGGACTTCATTATCCCATGAGATGGTGATGGCCACTGACTTGGGTGACTTTAGATTGGATAAATACATGGAGTATATATCTATCAAGGGCTTATTAAGACTAAATGATATTTCTGAGGTGGGAGCAGTATGCTTTTAAATACCAATGGCAAAGAAAACGGAGGGAAAGGAACTATATTCAACTCTTGCTAGAGTCTTCTGATCATCTACAACGAGAAAAAAAACTGGATTAAATGATTGTAGTCATTTGGGTAAGACTTTTCTTAAAAAGACTATGGGAAAAAAGACTGAGAAAAAGATAAGGGAGGGAGACAGGGAGGGAGGGAAGGAAGGAGCCCTGTAATCCAGGGGTGTCAAACTTAAGGCTCAGGGGCTGGATCCAGCCCACAAAATGCTTAGATCTGGGCCACTGGGCCACCCTAAAAACAGTGAAGGACCAGTCCATGGTGCCTCTGACAGTGAAAATGGAGTTGTAGTTCTGTTTTCACTGGCAGAGGGTTGCAGGAGGCCAACCCAGGTGAAAACGGAGCTCGGGAGCCCATTTTCGCTGGCAGATCACTCAGGCTGCCACAGGTGCCCCCCCGACATGAGTGAGATCAAGCTGGCCATGCCCATTCTGGCCAGCCCCCCCCCCCAGCCCTTCCAAGGTCAGACACAACTCTGATGTATCCCTCAATGAAATTGAGTTTGACACCCATGCTGTAAGGTCTTAAGCATCCTAGCCTAGTTAAGTACTCCCTTGCCCCTTAAGTAGAAGGCCAGCATAAGATCCATTAGAACTGAAACAAATGCATACACACAAAATGATCTATTGGAAGAAATCTTTACAGCAGTGGTGACTGAGTCTCTCTAGTTAGAAAATGGAAAGTAAATCAACAAAGAAAGAAATGGAAATTAAGATTTATTCAGAACTGTCTACAAGGCCAAAATAGTGCCATGAAAAAGCTAGTGCTGTCCAAAAATCACAAATAAACAGTGTTAATCAGTGAGGAATAAAATCTCCTAAAGAAGGAATAGAAGATTACTCAAGGCTCCAGAAAGAATGTTTGAAATGCTTGGAAATTATTGCAAGATGACATAAATAAATCTAAAAGCGAGGTTCTGTTTGTTGTTTTCCAGAAAAGAAATTCAGCACACATACTGGGACTAGTAAGAACCAAACATACTTGACAGTGGAATAACATTGGGTGAAGAAATAGTCTTGTCTTTTCTCACCAATTTGTATTCAATCTGATGAAACAAAGGCTTTAGAAATCATTTCCAAACAGAAGGGGAAAAATCATATAAGTTGTCGCAGGTGAAGAATGGGTTCTTCAGATAAAGTGGCCAAGTAAATGTCTCCTATTTCTTTTTTCAGTGATATCTTAGAAGTCTCCCACACACACCTCACATTTCTGTTACATTCCATTGAAAGATTTCATATAGAAATTATTCCTTTAGGGCTTGTTCAATGATCATACTGTTAATGGGCAAGTTTTGGAGGAAAATGCTGAAAGGTTTAGTCTCCCTGTACATAAATTTAAGAAAATCATAGAATCATAGGGATGGAACGGACATTAGAGGTCTTATAATCCAACTCCCTTCTCATGGCAGGAGACCTTATACTATCACAGACAAATCAATGTTCAAACTGTTCTTGAAATCACTCAACCACTTTCCTAAATAGTGAATTTTGAAAGGTCAGTTTTCCCCACCTCAAATGGGGAATAGAGAAGAAGGAGATCCCCCACTCTCTCTCTCCCTCACTCACTCCCTCTTTCATTCTCTCCCTCTGCCAAACTGCATTGGACCAGTGTGACAGTGTTCTGGCCCACCAGTGGCCAGTGGAGCTGGCAGCAGATTCGAACAGTGAGGAGGTTGGGGAGGACCATGGCCCAGTCCTGGAGTCTGGGGAAGGCTCTGATGAGTGCTCTGCATCAGAGGCAGAGATGGGCCCAGGGCTGTCTGACAGTTGTCAGCTGCTTTCAAAGTCAGATATCAGTGAGGCAGATGGACAGTTGGAGCCTGTTCCCAGTGTGTACATGCGCAGAGTTGCCAGATGAAGAGAACAGCTAAGGAACAAGGGTCCACTTGGGAGAACAGCCACAGGGGGATGGTGAATGGCCCCTCCCATAGAGAATAAAAGAGGAGTGAATGGTGGGGGGTGTTTGCAGGAGACAATTAGTTCGTTCCTGCATTCTTGCCAAGTATTGTGGTGTCTGAAAGATATGGCCTGTTCATTCTCCAAGCCTGATCAAGGTGGGTAATTGTGAACTATCTTGAAAGACTGTGCGAGAGGAAAGACTTTGCTGGAGAGGAATTCACTATAAATGAAATAAAAGGGGTTTATTGATATGAGGCCTCAGCTTTGTGCTGCTGGGGAAGCCTAGGTCAGAACAGGCAGATCATGGTCTATTATTTCCACATGTAATACAACTTCAAAAAGGGCTCTCATTCCCCAAAGACCTTAGGGCAACTATTCAGCAGTGGGAAATATTGCATGTATATACAGTATATGTATATGAATGTGTAGATAGATATAAATATTGATAGATATAGACATAGATAATATAGATATAGATATAGATACCGATACCGATACTGATACCAATACCACTAAGATAAGATAAGATAAGAGACAGAGACAGAGACAGAGATAGATATAGAAATAGATATATCTGTTTTTTTTTCCCTTGCATCCCACTCTTTCATCAAAACCATTTATTTTACATGCATTGTTGATAATTTCAGAAGTACTTTATGCTCATTGTAAGAGAATCAGTGTAGCAGTTAAGGTCTCAAAGTAGAAACCAGGAGATTGTAATTCTAGTCTCACCTTAGGCACAATGCTAGCTGGGTGACTTTGGGCTAGTCTCTCTGCCCTAGTTCATGCTGCTGCCAAAATCAGAACAACAACAACAAAAAAAACCTTGGAAAAGGCCAATGAAATTATGAAAGGTCAAGAACAACTTGAAGGAGAATTTATATTTCTTTATTTGGGTCAAAAATCTAGGTCAAGCTTATAGATGTCACTTTACATTAATTCTCTGATATGCTTTGCCTTTCATGTTAATATCATTGATGGTAATGAAACATAACAAAATAGTAAACTGATTTATGTGTTGCAAAGAACAAAAAGTTCAATTACATCTTGACTTCAAGATCTAGGACCAGGCAGAATCCAAAGGTGGATGATAAAATTAGTGTCATACATCCCTGACATCAGTATTAGGACCATGGTCCTTCCTTCTTCCTTCCTTCCTTCCTTCCTTCCTTCCTTCCTTCCTTCCTTCCTTCCTTCCTCACTGTTACAATAACAATAGACATTTTACTTTTCTAATAACATATAAAATACTTTATTTGAAAATGTGTTATCCATTTCTTCAACAAAATCATATTTATATACAAATCAATGGAGAAAGCAATTCGTGTTAATTATTTTAGTAAGCATAAAAGAAAAACTGAAGAGATTTGGGGTTTGCAACTTTGTCAAAATCAGCAATCAATTTATTAATAAATATATATTGTAAAGAAAAGATTCCCAATCTCTTGTCCTTCCAACCTACTGGAATATAGCCCCCAGGATCCTTTTGATTTCTGAATTACAATTTCTTATTGCATAAGATTTAATTATGTTTTTCAATATAGTGCTTAATTATCATTTTAAATATGACAGAAAGGGGGAGTTGTGCAAAAAATGGGACCTAATGCTATTAATTAGTTAATCCTGTTAACAAATTAAATTTTGTATAGAACCTGGACCCACTTTTAGAAGCGGTCCATATAACATTTTCAAAGGCCAGGTCTTTGCTTGACGACTAGCATCCCGTTGGGTAATGCTTCAGCAGAAGTACATCATACAAATGACTATCTTAAAGAAGCTTCTTAAGACTATTTAGTAAAATGGCCAAAATTTAGAATCTTTTTCTTTTGCTTTCTTATGCCAAACAATAATGTAATTGATTTCACTATAAAGGTAAAGGTTATGATTTCCAGTTGCAATG
>NC_045541.1:163425752-163478252 GCF_009769535.1 Thamnophis elegans
ACAATAGAGCTCAGCAGAATGTTAATAGATTTCCTCTCCTAAGCTGGTGGCGAGACACTTAAAATCCTCTAATGCCTGCATTACTGTCACCCCGCGTCTTCCACAATCAGAGCACAAAGGAGAACATTTTTTTTTTTTTGCCTGGCCTCTCCTCATGCCCTTCTTTTAAGCCCTCCTTGACATTATGTTCCCAGGGAATGCAACGTTCTTTCCTCCCAGCCCACAAACCGTGGCACGAAATATATGTAATGGGTCACAGTATTTTGATTTTTTAATATTCTGACAGCTGAAGGTTCTTGGTGAGTCTTTGTGCAATGATGGGAATTCTCTGTTCCTGGACAAATGCTTGCATAAATGACCAGGTCCTAGTTAAGGGAACTGGACGCCTTTTTAAAGAATTTAACATCCTTAGTAGAGTGTTGTCTGGGACAGTCCTAATAAGAAGTGCTTATTGGAGTGGGAGGGGGAGGATCACCAGAGACTCGACCATGACAATCCTGTCCCATTGGCTTTGTTAGAAGGTTGAAGTGACAATGTATTAGAACATTTTTTGCTGCTAGTTGCAAAGTTGTGTCCAACCCATCACGACCCAATGGACAACGTTCCTCCAGGCCTTCCTGTCCTCTCCCATCCTCTGGAGTCCATTTAAGCTCATGCTGACTGCTTCAGTGACTCCATCCAGCCACCTCATTCTCTGTCGTCCCGTTCTTCTTTTGCCCTCAATCTTTCTCAGCATTAGGTTCTTCTCCAGTGAGTCCTCCCTTCTCATTTAGTCAAGTATCTGAGTTTCATCTTCAGGATCTGGCCTTCTAAAGAACAGTCAGGGTTGATCTCTAGGACTGACCAGTTTTATCGCCTTGCAGTCCAAAGGACTTGCAGGAGTCTTCTCCAGCACCATAGTTCAAAGGCCTCAATTCTTTGGTGCTCAGCCTTTCTTATGGTCCAGTTTTCACAGCCACATATTGCAACTGGGAAAGCCATAGCCTTGACTATAGGCACTTTTGTTGTTAGGGTGATGTCTCTGCTTTTTAGTATGCTGTCTAGATTTGCCACAGCTTTCCTCCCCAGGATCAAGTGTCTTTTAATTTCTTGGCTGCATCCCTATCTGCAGCAATCCTGGAGTCCAGGAAATGGAGGTCGTTCTGTCACTACCTCCATTTCTCCCCCCATCTATTTGCCAGCAATTGAGAGGGCCAGATGCCATGATCTTAATTTTCTTGATGTTGAGTTTCAAGCCAACTTTTGCACTCTCCTTCTTAATTAGAACACTAAGGTTGTGAATAAATAATTAGTTTACTCCATATATCAAAAGCAAGAATCATCAGACCCAACAAACTGTGAAACACATTTATTAGGATTGTGCCAAGCATTCCAACGGGGATTCATGGAATGAGCTGATGTAAATAAAGCATTTGGTGTGAACGCAGTGAAGGAGTTTTTCATCCTTGGAAGGCTTAGCACAGCTGCTTGGAAATAGTTTCTGGGCTGCCTGCTGGAGAATGGGCAGCTGATAGGCCTGAAAAGTGGCTGTATTTTCACATGCAGGGAGAGGCAACCCTGACAATCCTTTGCACCAGCCATGGCAAAACTGCCAAAGGATGCAGCTGCTGTAATACTTCTAAGAGGAACCTATCGGCTTCACTGATTGGCTTTTCAAAGCACCTTTTTCAATGTTTTGCACAGCTTTAGAAGCACAGAACGGAAGTGTGGGAAGGGACCTTAGAAACTATCTAACTGCCAAAGAAAGTGCATGAAAATTTATTTAATCACTGTTGGAAATGTGAAAAACATGAAGGAACACTTTATCATGCATGGGGAACTTGTGAAAAAGCAAAAACGTTCTGGACACAGATACATTTAGAGATGCAGAGAGTTTAAAAGTTAACATTGGAATGAAACCAGAATCTTTCTTATTAAATCTTATGGGTGATCGACTAGAAAAGCCTTGCAGACAACTAATTTTATACTTGGTAACTGGAGCAAGGCTGTTATATGCAAAGAAATAGAAAACTACCCAAACACCCAAAATGAGGGAATGGATCATGAAGATAACTCAATTTGCAGAAATGACTAAATGTCCTGCTTGATTAAGGGGGGAAGTACAACTATTTGTTTTTATAAAAGACTGGAAAGCTTTTGAACTTTTTGCTGAAAATGCTCTGATCAAAACCACAACCAGAGAATAATGCCGGCCTTCTACATCACAAAAATAAGACAAAGAAAAAGGCAGATTGAAGCATGTGTTTAGATAACTTCTCTGTGTGTCTTTCTTATGTATCCCTTCCTATTAGGTCATCATGCTAGCGATATTATCTCTGAGATATGGCCAGTGAATGAAAAAAATGGTTTACTGAGCCACAGATTTCTCACTGATTCATTCCCTATTGCCACTAAGTTGCTGTGGATGTTTTCTTATAAGGGCACATTAGGCCTATGTAGAAAACTGGGGGTTCAGCTATGAATGGTAGCTCAGATATGTGTGTGGTGGGGTACTTTTTACCACCAGATTAAGAAGAAGATGACAGATGAAAAGAAGAAAGAGAGAGAGAGAGAGAGAAGAGAGAGAGAGAAGAGAGAGAAGAGAGAAGAAAGAAAGAAAGAAAGAAAGAAAGAAGAAAGAAAGAAGAAGAAAGAAAGAAAGAAAGAAGAAATATCCACTTTGGTTCAGTTCCAAGTGGGGAGAAAGACACTGGAAACCTGAAGGCTGCTTGGAAAATAGTTTAATGGTGAAGCAGAACCACCAAGCACGTGTGATTCTGGGTAACTGACCACACAGAGTGGCAAGTGAGAGGTATTTATACCCTGTCTTGGGCTTTGAACTTGAGCTTTCTGTTCCTGTGGCAAGGGCATGTATTCTATTGATTGCTGTCAGACTCCCATGTGGAATCATGAATCAAGTTTGATGGAAAAGCTTGTACTGGTGTGTAATGTCCCCAGGTGATTTCGCAATGCAGTGAGCCCTGCTATTAGATGGGTAGAGGGCTAATCCTATTATGTCCTGATGAGTCATGTCTTAATCCCATCATCCTGGAGCTGGGGGACTTTTGTCTTGTAGATAGGCTGGCCCTGTCTTAATGTGCCCCAAATATCTGCTGGAGGTAGGAACTGCTTTGTCTTTAAAAACATGTTTCTCCTTTTCTCATCCAGGAAAATACAATATTCTGCCTTTTTAATATCTCCTAAAATATTTCATTATTCTAAGAGGGGTGGGTGCTAACTTTCTTTGAAAGAAAGAATGAAAAGAGAAGAAAAAAAGAAAGAAAGAAAGAAAGAAAGAAAGAAAGAAAGAAAGAAAGAAGATGATAGATGGAGAAAAAAGGAAGAGAGAGAGAAATAGATAGAAATATAGATAGATAGAAATATAGATAGATAGATAGATAGATAGGTAGGTAGGTAGGTAGGTAGGTAGGTAGGTAGGTAGGTAGGTAGGTAGGTAGGTAGGTAGGTAGTTAGATAGATAGATAGATAGATAGATAGATAGATAGATAGATAGATAGATAGATAGATCGATCACAATTATCTAACCTCTACAGTCATGGCTGCAATGTTTATTCAGCTTGCTGACAAATACAATTTTCCTGATTCAGAGCAAAGCAAACCGTAATAGCTTCTAAGAGTGTGGAAGTCGCAGCACACCTGAGTGGCTTTATGCTGCCTAACCAGCTTTGATTTGCATTCTAAGGAGAGGAAGCCAAGGGTTGCAGAAAACTGCACTCAGAGGGAAATAGGCAATTGTTTTGGAGTCCCATTATTTCTGTGATTCATTTGGCTGGACCTTGCCCCTTCTGTGCCTGTTTTCAAGCTCTGATTTTGGAAAGCCTTTCTTATCAGTGGTGGCTGATGGTCTTGCAGAACCTTGATCCTGGCTGAGAAAGGTCTCTTTTTTTTCCTGCTCCTAAGTATTGTGGACTACAAACTAGTCCATTCTGTGCAGATGCTTTATACAATGACAGGCAAATGAAATACAATTCTCTTTGTGGGTGCAATTAAGCAACTGAGAGTCATATATACCTTCTTGTTCTTCTTCCTCCTCCTCTCCTCCTCCTCCTCCTCCTCCTCCTCCTTCATCATCATCATCATCATCGTCATCAAATAGATATTTGAAAGCTGAACAAGAAAGAGACCAGGAAAAAAAGATAGAAAGAAAAGAAATATATAAGGAATATTAAACTGAGTTAAAATTGAAATATTAGATTAATACTGCATATAAAAGTAGACTTACATCAATTTAGCACTTCAAAACCACTATTCAGAACCAAATTAATTTTCTTAATGAACAAAGACAGTCATATAAAAAGAATCCTCAGTTGGGATGAATATTTAAAGGGACTTTCTATCTAATCTAAGAAGGTCCATTGGTATTGCAGGAAAGCAGATAAAATCCAATGTTTTAAAGCCATATGTTAGAAGAAATACAAACATAAGACAGTATAAATAAGTAATAAATGTAAATCCATATGCAGAATTATAATCCATGAATGGCATTCAGGTTAAATTCCCTATTAGATTTGGGTTTTTTTTCCCAAGTACAATGTTATTTTTGATGTTGATACGTATTCCCACAACTTATTTTGCTATTCTTCCACAGAAGGAATTATATATGATTTTCAGTAAAAGGCATAAAGTATCTCAGCAGCTGTTATCTTATACAAAGCCAATTCCATATAAATTGCAGGCTTATAATTTTGTGATATTTAGCAGTAAAACAGCTGGCAGGAAAGAAGATTTAACCCTAGGAATCATTTTCATTCTGCAATAAATTCTCTTCCAGATTTGAGAAATCATCTCAAAAGACAATGCAAAGGCTCAATTCATGCCATCCGGACAAAGGATTTTGGTCTCTTGTTTTTGCAAAGACCGAATAGCTGCTAAAATGGCTTTTGTTTTGCAAATCAGGCAAGAGATCATCAGGGTTTGAGTAACGTTTGAATTTCCCCTACATTACCCATGTTCAATTAGCAAATTATTATTTAGAAGAGATCATCCATCATCATCCTTTGATGTTACTTGGAGGCGTGTTTTTGTGTGCAAACCTCAAGCATTTATGCTATAAACTAAGTGTTGAGTGACAGCTTTGCTGCCCTGCCTAATCCAACCTACAAAAGCTGAGACCAGGCACATCCTCGATAAAGAATGGACATATGATTCTGATGTTGTGCCTCTAGGTGCTGTTGTGTAATCCTTACAGATATTGTGCTGACACTTTCCACAATATATCTTGATTGTTCAAACTTTCCTTGCAGAAAATGATAGATTCATCATTTTATTGCTATTCCCCATGCTGCAGCACAGTCCAATTTAGTGGATCATGACACTTCAAGGTAAAAGAAATCTGGGACAGGTTCATTTTATAACACTAGCTGGAGCACTGAATGTTTAAACCTCAGCAAGGGAGGGGCATGAGCTCAAAAGGGACAATGGAAATTCACACCAAGAAAGGCTTGAATGTTATACGGAGAGCGGGGAGTCTGAAGAATCTGGAATACTAATTAATTTTAATCAGTTACCGCTGAACATATTCCAACATTTAAAGTCCAAGGCAAACGTGGTTCATGGATTCTGTCTGTGAAATGCTATCTTGTTCCTTTATTGGAGGGGAACAACTGAGAGCAGCAAAGGTGTTTTATGTGATTCGTTCTCACTTCAATCAGGAAAGATCTGGAAATGATTCAAATTTGCCTACGCTCAGACAGCAAGCGAGCTAATCTGAACATGGCACCTGTTATACATCAACCCAAACGCTTTCATGTAAGGATAACAAAAGGGATATTTATCACGCCTATTATTCCATGCACATTTTGGCCTTTCTCAATGTATCTGAGGCCTGGTGTAATTTCCCTGAAATGTTGAGTGTGGAGATATGATTGATGGCAAAGAAGTAAAACCAAGATGATGCTCTGTTGGGGCCTAAGAGAATAGGACTGGCAGAATAGAGGAGGAGGAGGAGGAGACAGAGACAGGATCATCTACTCTTGTACAGTTGACTACACTCTGATTTTCAGTTGGATATGTTTTTCTGATCCCACCATGGAGAAGCTTAATCTCAACAGTTAATTTTTGTTTTCCATGGAGGGCTTTAGAATAGAGAAAAATCTTCCACTGGATTCCAGCTTTGTTAAAACTTGGTGCAGGGTGAGATTTAAAGCGTTTGTTTTTTTCCAGGCTTTTTAGAATTAGCTGGATTTAATGGTTTGTTCATGGATTTTGTCAGCTCAACTGGCTACTGTCATCTATTGCAGCAGTATTAGTATCCCTCTATAAAGACTTCAGAAGACCACACTTAGAATGTTGCATCCAGTTTTGGGTCACTATATTATAAACAAGATGGAAAGAGTGCAGAAAAGAACAATAATGATGATGTGGGGGCTGGAAGCTAAAACATAAGAATAACAGTTTGAGCAATTGAGTATGTTTAATCCAGAGAAAAGAAGAACTAGGGGTGACATAATAGCAATGTTCTAATATTTGAGAAAGAAGGGGGGGGGGGGTCAACCTATTTTTCAAAGCACCAGAAGGCAAGACAAGGAGCAATGGAGAGAAGCTATCTAGAACTAAAAAAAGAAACACTTCCTAACAGTGATAACAATTAACTAGTGGAATGGCTTGACTTCAGAAGCTGTGAGTGCTCCATTTCTGGAGAAGAGACTGGATAGCCACTTGTCTGGAATAGTCTAGGGTCTCCTGCTTGAGCAGGGGATTGGACTAGAAGACCTCCAAAGTCCCATCAACTCTGTTATTCTGTTAAGACAGCGTATGATTTCCTAAAATAAAGACAAGAAAAAAGGAAGCTGGGCAGGAAGATTAACCACGGAGGTGGTTGGTTATTCTAGACTTGTCTAAATTTAATGAAATGGGCCAGTGGTCTTCTATGGTGGTTCTTTTTTCCTGAACACTAAGGCCATATTAATATAGCATGCTATACTGCAAAGCACAGTATATTGTATTAAAGAAAGTCTGCCAAGGAGAGGGTAGCAGAGGTAGCCAAATGACTTACTTTTTCATGCATCTTTCTGTGAGAACTGGTCTTTGTTCCTATTCTTGATTTTCTAAAATTATGTTTATATTGTTTCAGATTTGTTCTGGTGCTTCCTCCTGTCCTTCTCCTTTCTTGGTCTTATGTTGCCTGGGAGCCCCATAATCTGTGGAGACCCACAGAAGACCAAGAGAACGTTGCCTCTTCTAAAGTTGATGTTGTGACATGGGTATTAATAGCAGCCAGTGGGATTCATGCATAACTAGGAGCATCCGGCTAAGTTGGGCTGAATGTGGAGATGTCAGATTTCATAGAGAGAAGGTTATGTTATCCAGAGGGACAGGACCAGAATTGGTCAACATTACAAAGAACCTGAAGAGAAACTTTCTGGATGTATCACTTGTCAACTAACCGGTGGCCATATGGCCATTCTAATAGAACACCTAAGGAAAAGAATGGCATACCATTTCTGTTGCAAATAAAACTCTATGCTTTTGGAATCACCAAGAGTCAGGTCTGATTTATTAAGCATTTATTTTGGGGACAATTTGGTTTCTTCTGGATCTTTTAGAGGAGAACTTCCATATTCACACCAATTAGAAACTCTAAGAGATCTAATCCAAAAAATGCATAGGGGCAACTCTTCTTCTGGGATAGCCACCGTAAGAGGAAAGCAAAATAATATCCTGCCTCCATGAAATAAGACCACCCCAGATAATAAGCCCTGTAACACAGCAGCAGCCATGAGGTGACCATGCTTGTTGCCTCCTGCACCTCCAAAAATAATAAGACCCTCCTCAAAAATAAGGCCAAGCACTTATTTCAGGGGTCAAAAGAAAATAAGACCCTGTCTTATTTTGGGGAAAACATGGTATCTATCAGGGTGGGGAAATGAATTCAATATTTGATGCAAGGCCCATATATGAAATTGATTATTTTTTCAGCCCATGTTTTTCCTTCACTGAAATGCTACTATCAGGGCAAATATGGAAACCAGAGAATGAAGCTAATCATCAAGGAGCTGCAATATCATTGTAGATTCTGAACCCAAAGCTGATTGTATTCATCTGTTTAGATGTTAGAACTCCACACTAATATTGGAACCATGATGAGGGTTTGTTCCAGACCAACACTGGAGTTTGAATGAAAGAGCAACTATAGCAATAGCAATAGCAATAGCAGTTAGACTTATATACCACTTCATAGGGCTTTCAGCCCTCTCTAAGTGGTTTACAGAGTCAGCATATTGCCCCCAACAACAATCTGGGTCCTCATTTTACTACCTCGGAAGGGATGGAAGGGCTGAGTCAACCCTGAGCCGGTGAGATTTGAACAGCCGAACAGCCGAACTGCAGTCAGCTGAAGTAGCCTGCAGTGCTGCATTTAACCACTGCGCCACCTCGGCCCATAGCCACCTGCCCCATAGCCATCCACTGGGTCTTTTGGAGCAAGGAAAGCTGTGAACTCAGACTTTGTTTTCTATGGGACTTCAACTAATACATATTTAAATTGCTGCAGGCTCCATTAGCATCACTCAGTCCAAGCACTGGAGGAGTGAGTGCAGCAGAATAGTTTGGCTGCCTAGCAAGATTTCCCTGCACAATTAAATAGCCTGAAAATATTCTGTAAAGCTACCATTGATTCAAAGCCCTTTAGGGACTTTCTGTCCAAATGCCTTGGTAGGGTGGTTGTTGTTGTTTTTTATGAGACTTCTCTTTCAAAGTCTCTGAAAGTTTTCAAGAGTTTACAGTAATTGTTACTTTATAGAATTATTCCTCACCACGGAGGTGAGAGTGGATAACAATCTATCTTTGATTATCCTTGCTACCATCTCTGCAACAACTCTATAAAGCAAGTTGCTCGTGTTCTCATTTTAGAGATATGGAATTTATCCTCCAAGATATCATCTACTCGGGCCATCCTTGGGGCTGCCAAAAGGTCAAGCTGCTATTTCCTTAAAGCAATGGAATGAAATGTGTGCTTATAAAGAGGGAAAAAAAAGTAAGAAAAGAAAACACTCTCTGAAAAATCTTTTCATTTAGAATGCACTTTTCTACTTCCATCACAACACAAGTTGTAATAATAATATTCTTCCCCAGCTTGAGAGTAAAATTCAGTCGGGAAGGGGTTTCTCCATGTGCCTGCGAATGCCATCTACAAGGCTCTACAAACCATCGCTGCTGCATTGAAACCACGGAAGATGGAATTAAATCTGGGGCTAATTGGAAGGCCTTGCGTAGGAGTGGGTAATGGCCTTCCCGTGTGGCAAATTTCGGAGCAGAAAATTATATTTTGCGTAATCATGAGTGTCACAGCAACAAGGCTTGTCGCTGAGCAAACTGTGAGCTTCTTGATTGGAAATGTACTTAATTAACACCTGCAAACTATAAGGAGGACCCTGGCTAATAAACGTGAATGTTGCAACATAGGGATCTGTGATTCTGTTTTTGATATTGTGGGATGCAGCTATGTTTTCTGGTTGTTCGTCTCTGCAATTAATGCATATTAATGTCACGTGAACCGCATTCCCTTTTTCTCCTGATCAGTAGTGTCCAGGAGAGAGAGGGATGAAAGCAAATCCTGCCGATTGTATGTGCAGCGTGACATCGCACACATTTGCATGGATCTTGTGGCACAACAACGCAACATTGCACTTTTTTTTATGTTGATGAAAAGTAGCCAGAGGTGCAGATGTCCCTATTCAGCTAAGCTCTTAATTCAAGCCTTCAATTTTCTCCTGGCTGTGTCATTTACCTTGGATCTAAAAGCTTCCCTGTCTAGTCAGTTACCTTTGATTAACATTTATATAGCCATTTTAGGAAAAGTATGTTACTATCTGTTACACAATCTGTCTTTTCAGAAACACCTTAAATGCAATATTAAAAGCCCCCCATTGTCCTTGTATTTTATAGATTAGTTTCTAAGCAAAGAATTGCTAACAGCCTGGTTGCATATAATAAAATAAATGCATTTTAATATTTATGTTATACAAATGACTTTGCAAGGTTTAATATGTAGTTGTTCAAGATTCTGGTTATTAAAAATATCATGTACAATAGCTTTATTGGTAAAAAAGTCTCCAGTGAGCTGCCCGCTTCAGATTATTTGATTTACAAGAAGCATAAATTAAGTAGCATTTATTTTCATCGCTATCTTTTTTCTCTTTTTAGTTCAGCAGTTATCCTTTAAAAGGTTGACAACATTGCATTAATGACCACGCTCCATGCTCAAAAATATTGGTACCTTAAAATAGGGTTTCTGGATGAAATAGGGTTTATTTATCACCATTGCCAATCATTTATTGATTTTTTTTTATTAGAATGGGTGAACTACAATAGTCTATAATGATAACAATAACAACAATAATAATAAAAATACCAGTCAATGGTATTTATGATTATTTTGAATGTTCAGTTGGTTGAGTTTCAGGTTTAATGAATAAAGTATATATAACAAAAAGAGAAAAACAGAAAGGAAAAAAACAGAAGAAATAGAACTGGGAAATGAAAACATAGTGAAAGCATTAGCAAAGGATGATAGTTACAAGTACCTAGGCATATTGGAAGCAGATGACTTCTTGAATAGAAAAGTCAAAGAGTCAACACAAAAGATATATCAGGAAAAAATATTAAATCAAAGCTGAATTCTGGAAACATAATTAATGCCATTAATACATGGGTAGTTCCAGTGATACGCTACTCAGCTGGAATCATCAACTGGACTTTGGCTGAACTGGAAACCTGGACCAGAAAACATGCAAACTTTTGAATATGTACCACAGTTTACATCCATGAAGTGACATCAAAAGGTTGTACCTGCCAAGAAAAATAGGGGGCAGGGGGCTATTGCAAATCCATCAAACTGTAGAAGAAGAAAAATGAAGTTTGAATGATTATGTGAACCAAAGTTCAGAAAAATTGCTGCAGGCTGTGAACACGGAGACAAAATTTGCTCCACAACCCATTCAAATATGGTGAATACAAAAAAATGAAATTTATGCCGGCTGAACCGTCGCCCGGATTAACAAGGGTTCCGTTGGATGCTATGGCTCCTGGGCATTCTGTGCAAAATGAGCTGCAGGGCTCAGCTCCCTCTGCTAGGCAACCAGGGCATGGAGCTGACAAGCTACTGGAAGAAAAAGCGAAAAAGTGAAAAATCTGGACTAGGGAAGAAAACATCTCTATTATCAAAGCTTACTATCAATCTGAGCCAGCAAACATGGATTTCAAAAATGAATGTATCAGATTTGGAAGGTGAACCACACAGATTGTGATATCAGTGAACAAAGGCTAATGGACCAATTATGTGTAATTCTAAGCCACAAATTTTTCATTACAGCAGAATTAATAGGAATCGAAGATGAATCAACTAATGGTCTGAGTATACCAACAAAGAAGAGTAACATCAAGAATGATCTGCAAACTCAAAAGCAAACTGAGGAAGAAAGGGTAAGGTGACCAGATTTTAACATTGGTAAAGAGGGACACCATTGACCGGGGTGGGGTTGTTCTTGATTTTTTTTTTTTTTAAATCCGGACTTTTTTAAAACGCCGCGGGACAAATTGTTCAAAAGCCCCTCAAAGGCAAAACTCAGGGGGCTGAATTCTACAAGGGAGGAGTAAAGGGGGGGGATTTGAGGGGCAGTCCAAAGCACCATCTGTCTAAATTTGCATCAGGCAGGCAGTAACATTTTCATAGACCATGATCAGAGGAGCAGCTGAACCTATGGAGAGACTCCTCCTGCATTCAGTCCCAGGCCTACAAGTGGAAGTACCCCTTCCTTCCTTCTTTCACCTTCCTTCCTTCCCTCCCTCCCTCTTTCTTCCTTCTAGCCTTCCTCCCTTTCCATTCTTTCTCCTTCTTTCCTTCCTCTTGCCTATCTACCTTCTGTCTTTCTGCTTTTTAGATTTCTCTTCCCCTTCCCTTCCTTCCTCTTTCCATCCTTTCACCTTTCCTCCTTCCTCCCTTTCTTCTTTATTTTTCTGTTCTTCTTTTCCCCTTCTCTTCCTTTCTTCTTCCATTATTTTTTCCTCCCTCCTTCTTTTTCTTTCCTCCTTCCATCCTTCCTTCTTCCTTCCTTCATTCCTCTTGCTTATCTATCTTCACCTTATCCATCTTCTGCTCTTTCCCTCTCTTCCTTCCTTCTCCTTCCATCCTCTCTTCTTTCCTCACTCACTCCCTTCCTCCTTTCTCTTCCTTCCTTCTTCCATTCTTTCAGCTTCCCTTTCTTTTGCCTATCTACCTTATCTGTCTTTCTGCTCTTTCCATCTCTCTCTTCCCCTTCACCTTCTGTTCCTTCCTCCTTCCATCCTTTCACCTTCCCTCCTTCTGCGGACAGGGAAAGAAAGAAAGTTCCTTGTAGTACAAAACCCACCTTTGCATGGTTGTGAGAACATAGGTAAAACAAAACAAAAAGCACAGCGTCCCTCCACCCTCTGAATGGGACTCAGCATGACTCTGATTTGAATACAAGCACACAGAGCTGGGCGGGGAGATAAGCACCTTCATTTGCATTCTCTGCGACCATGATGCTTTGCGAGGAACAATCCCCGGGGCTCCCCATAACTTTTTGCAGATTTTTCCTTTCGTACTTAAAAAAAAATCGGGACTTTTTAAAAACGCCACGGGACGTGGGACAAAGTGTTCAAAAGAGGGACTATCCCGCTAAAAGCGGGACGTCTGGTCACCTTAAGAAAGGGAGGAAGAGGAGGCTGAAATGGATGAAGATAAAGAACAAGGAAACACTAAAGAACAAACACCAGCAGATATTGCTCAATTAGCTGAGAAAATAAAGCATCAAATGGAAGATGCCGAAAGAACATGTTTGCCAAAGCTGAACCAAGTGAACCAGTAAGAATTGAGAAAGGTACCAAAAAAGGTCAATGAGGCTGTGCAAACCATTCAAACCACTACATTAGCTGAAACAAACTAGCTGATGTATGCAGCAGCTTTCATAACCACCAAATAACTCACAGCTCAGAGCAAATCAGCACCAGTTTTATAAAAGCTTAGAAATTGGAGATGGAGTAACAACAAATGAAAAGCCTGATAAAGAGAAAGCTCTGAAATTCTGGAAGAATTTGTGGGAAAACTACAAGAACCAGAACAGAAATGCAAAATGGATCAAACAGATTGAGGATTCTATTAAAGTGCATAAAATGGAAGATGTGAAAATAACAAAAGAAACGGTGCAAAGATAGTCAAGAAAAGTGAGAACTGGAGTGCACCTGGACCAGATGAATCACATGGCTTCTGGTTAAAGGCACTTACAAGTGTGCACAAAAGATTGGCAGCCCAAATGAACCAGGTCTTAAAAACACCTGAAAATGATGAATGGATGACAACTGGAAGGACATTTTTGATCCAAAAAGATAAAGAAAAAGGAAAGGAGCCTGGAAAACTATAGGCCAATCACCTGTTTGCCAACAACATACAAGGTCCTTATTGGTATCATTGCAAACCGAATTTATGGATACTTTATGGTAATTGGCACACTGGCTGCTATTCCAAAAGCACTGGAATTACATTTAAAACAGTTAAAAATTGACAAAATCACCATCAGTCAAATGCAAAAAGCCGCACTGCTTGGATCTGCACGCATATTACGAAAATACGTTACGACGTCCTAGGCCCCTGGGTGGGGCCCGACTAGTAACCAATGCCAAATCTGGTGAAACAGCTGGCTGCTGTGATACAATTGTGTTGTTGTGATGAGGATGAGGATGATAATAATAATATATAATAAAACTATAATAATATATTATATATTATATATATAGTTAACTGGACACAAGCTGATTTGTATCTTTTAACTGGTATAGTTAACTGGTATAGTTAACTGGACACAAGCTGTTTTGGACATTTTGGACCGAAAAATCAGGAAACTAATGACAATGCACTACAGTTTACATCCACATGGTGATACTGATAGACTGTACCTGCCCAGAAATCAGGTGGCAGAGGATTATTACAAGTGAAGCAAACAGTTGAAGAAGAAAAACATGCACTGGCTGATTATTTGAAAGAAAGTCAAGAACATCTATTAATCGAAGTAAAGAACAAAAATCTACTGAAGGCCCAACAGACGAAACAAGAATACAGAAAACCTGTGATAAAATCAAGAACGGAGAGTTGGCAGAACAAAGCACTGCATGGCCAATTTCTGGAAAAAATAAAAGATAAAATGGACAGTGAACAAACTTGGTTATGGTTAACAACAGGTACATTAAAGAAAGAAACAGAGTCACTAATCCTGACTGTGCAAGAACAAGCTATCCGCACAAATGCCATTAAGGCCAAAATCGAAAAATCCTCTGATGATGCCAAATGCAGACTTTGCAAAGAAGCTGATGAAACTGTTGATCACATACTCAGCTGCTGTAAAAAAATCGCTCAGACTGATTATAAATTGCGGCACAATTCAGTAGCACAAATGATCCATTGGAATTTGTGCAAAAAATATAATATTAAAACAGCAACAAATTGGTGGGAACATCAGCCTGAAAAAGTCACCGAAAATCAGATGGTCAAGATCTTGTGGGATTTTCGCATACAAAGAGACAAAATACTGGCGCATAATACACCAGACATCACACTGGTTGAGAAAAATAAGGTCACAATCATAGACATCGCAATACCAGGTGATAGCAGGGTCGCCGAGAAGGAACATGAAAAAATCACAAGATACCAGGACTTAAAAATCGAAATTCAACGACTATGGCACAAACCAGCAGTGGTAATTCCAGTGGTAATTGGCACACTGGGTGCTATTCCAAAAGCACTGGAATTACATTTAAAACAGTTAAAAATTGACAAAATCACCATCAGTCAAATGCAAAAAGCTGCACTGCTTGGATCTGCACGTATATTACGAAAATACGTTACGACGTCCTAGGCCTCTGGCTGGGGCCCGACTAGTAACCAATGCCAAATCCGGCGAAACAACTGGCCGTTGTGATACAATTGTACAATATAATAATATGTCAATACATTAAAACAGGCTAGATTCCTGGGGAGAACCTGATCCACAATATGGTCAATATCAAAAAAATTGGCCACTGTTTAAAGGGGATAAAATGTCAAATCCAGTCTAAATATCTGGATGATTGTGCAACCAACCATAATAAAAATATGCATTACATCCTTGTAACAATATTGATAGAATATACCTGCCCCACAAAAGTGTGGGAAGTGGTTTCCTTCAAGTAACACAAGTCATTGAAGAAAGAAGAAAAACATGCATTATTTGACTACATAAAAAGCAGCCAAGAACAAGCTTTGATGTAAAAAATTAGAACTTGCTGAATGTCCAGGAAACCAACATGAATATAAAAATAATGTAATAAAAAAATATGGTCAATAGATATGGTCACTCTCTACAAAGGATTAAGGGGAAAGTGGGTAAGATAAAACCTTACAATGGCTCACAACTGGAATGTTAAAAAAGAATCTCGATTCTTCATTTTGGCTGCTGAAGAGTAAGCTATTCAAATTAATGCAATCAATGAAAAATCATCAAATGATTCACAGTGCAAATTGTACAAAGATCATATACTCAGCTAATGCAAGTAGTTCATACAAACTTATAAAGTTAAAAAAGCAAAAAATGAGGAAGTTAAAATACTGTGGAATTTCCAAATGCAAACTGTCTTTGCTCATAACATACCTGATTTAACTGTAGTTAAAAAGAAGGATGTGTGAATAATATGAAAGGTATAGTAGAATAGAAGACAAAGTATCAATATCTGAAAATTGGAATGGAAAGATTATGAGATAAACCAGCCGTGGTGATTCCAGTGATTATCAGCTCACTGGATGCCATGTCAAAAAATAAAAATAAAAATTGGATGGCACTTGAAAAATCTGTGCCATCATGAAATCAAATAAGTATAGATGCTTTTGAACTTCCTGGTGTTGGAAGAAACTTCTGAGAATACCATGGATAACCAAGAAAGGACAGACATGGATCATCAAATAAATCAACCCACAATTCTCAATTGAGGCACAAATGACCCGATCTAAATTATCCTCCTTTGGACATTATGTGAAGACCTAGCTCAGTGATGGCTAACCTTTTCGTTGTTGTGTGCCAAAAGCACACACCTCCGACAGTGTGCATGCCTGAACCCATAATGCAATGTGCATATGACACCCCCCATGTGCTCCACCCCCCACCCCCCGCTCATCCGCATACAACCCCCCACCACGCATCTCATTTTGGGCCTAGTATGCCTCCCTGAAGCCTCCTGGGAGCAAAGATGGGCCACTGGGGGCGGTCACTGCACCCATGCCCCTTGCTCATGCACGCACCCTACACATGCACATGTGTCTCCTGCATGTGCATCTCCCCCCAAATATGTGGGGCAGAGATCCGAAAACCAGTTTGCTGGCAGGAGATAGACGGGCATGCACGGTGGAGCTGAGCTGGGGTGACGGCTTGCATGCCCGTCTATCTCCTGTGGCACGCATGCCATAAGTGGCACGCATGCCATAAGTTCGCCTACATGAACCTAGCTGTCTGGAGAGGGCTATAATGCTGGGAAAGATGGAAGGAAAGAGAAGAAGAGGCTGACCAGCAGAGATTATTGCAATGCTGGAAGACCTAAATGACCAGGTTTGGGACAGATTATTGTGGAGAGAATCTATGTACATCTATGTATGTGGTCACTAAGAATCTACGCACATAATGATAAATAATCTTTAACAGTTATTGAAGTCATTCAACAATATGGTTGAGCAACATAATATGCCATCTACTTCCACAAATCTAATTGGCTCCCTACTGTAAGAAATAAACTTTATAATATATACAAACTATAAATGCTTTATGTCTTCTTTAAAAACTGTATCTTGAACTAAATATGTTTAGAAGTGTAGATGCAATTTCAGTAGATGTGACTCAACATTTAAAACTCCCGTTAAGTCTTTGGGGTAAAATTAATGTTACCAAAATGAACATTGCATTAAGATTAATGTATATCCTAAGAAAAACAATTATGTTTTGATCCCAAATCACCAGAGAAATTTTGTTGTAGAACAATCTAATTTGAAAATAGTGAGAAAGATGTTTTATTGGAATGCTCGGGTGAAACAAGAGATCAAAAGTTTAAGTCAGCTGATTTCCAATGGTTGTTTTAAAGACTTTGAGAGTTTGCACGTCGAATATTACTTAGCTATAATGTTTTCCATGGTTACATCACTTTCTGATTACTTTTTGGCTTGTTGGTATTAGCCCACCTCACAGGAGAGAAAGGCCTGTCTGATCATCCTGCCCCAGGAGACTGAAGAACTTGATGAGGTCCCAGAGGAAGCACATGAGTTTTTCTGAAGATCAGGTGGGTAGTTTACCTGAGGAATGGGCATGTGGCAGAGGCCTTAGACCTGTAATGGCAAACCTATGGCATATGTGCCACAAGTGGCATGAGGAGCCCTCTCTAGCAGGCCTGCTAGGCCCAAAATGGGCTGTGGAGGTGTATGGAGTGCCCCCCCCCCCGCATCCCTTTTTGGTCCTAGGAGGCTTCAGGGAGGCCGGCTAGGCTCAAAATAGGGCACAAGGGGGGTGGAGCCCAGGGGAGCCACACATGCATAAGCAGGGGGGCCACAGGGGTTGTTGCACACGCATTGCATTATGGGTGTGGGCATGGGCACGCTTTCAGCACGCGAGGCCACAAAGGTTAGCCATCACTGCCTTAGACCATACTTCCCTCATAGAGTTTTCTGAGGAACTGTGGGAAATGAAGTGTAAGAAAAGAACTTTGAGCATCATCAGTTGAGGAAAAGAAACAACTTGACCAAATTTGAATAAGAACCCATAGTAAGGATTGCATTGGGACAATATTTCTCCACTCTTATAGGGTTGCATCTGCCAATAGCTGTCTGCTAGTCCTGTTTGAGGGGAATTTCCTTATTGGGGAGAGACAATCTATACTACCACCTGCAGGGTTGCTGCAAGGAATATTCTTGCTCTCTGACAAATAAAGTCACCAAGATTCACTCTTGAGGTCCTCAAGAGTTGGGGGGTCTTGTGGGGTTGTCTAAAGATCATTTCCGTTACCTGGAACACATGTCATTGGCTTGGCTGTTTGTGACATCCCTCCAGGGGTGGGTTTCGACCGGTTCACACCGGTCCCTGCGATCTAGTTGGTCGCCGAACCCGGAAGTAAGTAACTTCCGGGAACGGCGAAGGCCCCCCCCCGCGCCCGCGCACGCCCGCACACCCGCGCCCACTCCTTACCCGGTTTTTTCGAATTTCGCGCTTTCCACGCATGCGCAGAACGCCTGCGCGACCCTCCAGGAGCAGCTGGAGCATCGCGCAGATGCTAGTACGCATGCGCGCGCCACATGCGTGCGTGAGGATGCCGTGTGCGTGCACGCGCACGCCACGTGCGTGCGTGAGGACGCCGCCGGCCTCGTTCCAACCGATCCGGTTGGAACGGGGCGAGAAACCCACCCCTGCATCCCTCCTACATAGTCAAATTCACCTGGGAGGTGGCCTGAAGTTCAAGGCAAGCTTTTGAGTCAAGATACCTAAATCTCAATATTCAGAGGCTGGGATGGTACAGAGGAGTACAGGTATGACCTTAGAAAGAAATATATAGTGACAGTGAAACATGAACAGGAAACATGGGAAAGAAACATGCTTTTTCTATTTTCACTGTCTTTGGCATAAGAGGGAGGGAAGGGGAAACACTATCAGAGTGCTGTTATTAAGCTATTAAGTTCCAGTAAATGAAGGCAAATATACATGTCCCGGGATAATGTTGTAGGGTCCAATCCGAGTCTGTCATTGTGATCAAAGTTATACTTTTCCAAGCACAAACCTGAAAGCTTGAAAGGATAAACCTTTGCCCCGGTGACCAACTCAGATTGGATCCTAGAGTTCTAGAATTTCTTGTGTATCTATTTCCTGACCTTCCCCATCTTGAAGGACTGACATTCAAATTCAGTGATTATGTCTCATTTTTCTTCACCCTGTATTTTGGAGATCAGTATAGTTTCCATTCATTAATAAGAATGTTATAGATTCCTGCTTTAGAGGCTAATGGTTGAGCTTGTTGTGACCCACCAGCTATCAGCAGAGCTAGCGGTAGACTCAGACAGTGAGGAGGTTGGGGAGGAACTTGGGCCAGTCCTGGAGGCTGCGGAAGGCTCTGATGGATGTTCTGTGTCAGAAGCAGAGACAGAACCAGGGTCATCTGACAATTCCTACCTATCTTCGGAGTCAGAGATAAGTGGGGAAGAAGAACAGCTGGGGCCTGTTCCAGATCCACATATGCACAGAGCTGTAGGAGAGGAGAACAATTGAGGAACAGGTGCCAACTCAGGAAGAAAGGCACACGTGGATGCTGAATGGCCCCTCCCTGGCTGAGGAATAAATAGAAGCAAAAGGGGAGTGGTAGTTATAGGACACAACAGTTCGTATTTCTTTTAGAAGATTTGCTTATTGTGGTTGGTGCCTCAGAGACTGCTTGCCAGGAAGTTGTAAATTAACTTTGTGACTGGAAGCTCTCAGCCTGGCATTTATCCAAGGAACTGATAAGATATGTACTGAAGTTAACCATTGGAAGGATTATTGACTGGATTTTTCTGTGTGTGAATGCCACAAATTCATAGGATGCTTTACCTTTCCACTATGCAGATAACTTTGCCTCTGAAGATGCAGCCACCATTGCCAATAAAATATCACGATCACTAAAGCTCAACACTTCCCAACAGTTATTAGCCATAAAAGTCTACACCAATATATAGAAACCTCCTCCTACCTTCATACCCCAGAACAAAGTTATTAAGGAATAAAAATACTACAGTAAAAGAGTTCCATCAAACTGAGCTCCCTTCTTAGAAAATAAATAATTATCTTAGATAATAAAGAATTGCCAGAACTGGGCATGGATAGTCTAGTGAAGAGAAGGACCAGGGGAGACATGATAGCAGTGTTCCAATATTTGAGGGGCTGCTGCAGAGAGGAGGGGGTCAAGCTATTTTTCAAGGCACCTGAAGGTCAAACAAGGAATAATGGATGGAATCTGATCAAGGAGAGATTCAACCTGGAAATAAGGAGATATTTTTCTGACAGTGAGAACAATCAACCAATGGAACAGAATTTGCCTTTGGAAGTTGTGGGAGCTTCATCACTGGAAGCTTTCAAGAAGAGACTGGACTTCCATCTGTCAAAAATGGTGTAGGATCTCCTGCTTGGGTGCGGGGTTGGACTATATGACCTACAAAGTACCTTCCAACTGCTAATCTGTATCCATATGAATACCCTCCTTCCCTCAAGTTTGCTGTTTTGATGAATCTAATACAATCCCTGAGATTCAGTATATAGTTTTAAGTTGGCTAGGAAACAATAGTACAGCAAGACGCCAAGTGGCTGAGCTTGGGGAAAACTTTAATTAGTCAGAATTTTCTCCTGAAGCAATTCAGTTAATTCCCCAAGGTTCCAGTACCTGAAACTGGGTTTGACAGAAGAGGAGTTGGATCAATAGACTTTTGATTTGATCCAGCAGGAATTGTCTGATATTAGAACATGTACCCAACCACTGCTTAATATCCAGCTGCACTATTAGTATCTTCCCCGGAGAGATCCGAGGGCTAGCACTGTGACTTTCCCTAGGCAAAAAGCTTCTGACACCTTTTGCACTGAATAAACATGTTTCCATAATTATTATTTTTTTGTTCGACTAAGCAGATTCTGCACATTTCATAAGACAAAGCCAAGAACCTTTCACGCTTCACCGGCCACACGTTTGCTGAATCAGCACGGAAATTACTTTCAGCTTTGCTGAACAAGGGGAACAACGTTACCAACCAATGGATTTATTTGTCATTTTGGGATATTTTTTCCCCCTGAACCACCAAGTTTGGATGGATGCACTGATATTTAGCTCTTGCAGGTTTTTTTTTTCTCCTACTAAAGTGAAATGTTCATGCTTTGGTCATTTCCTTCCTTCTATGCCCTCAATAGGAGCTCCCTGGAATTCGGAAATGAGGAACCCCACAGTGAAGATAAAGGAAATTAGCAAAGTTCTTTATGTAGAACAGAGAAACTGGAAGCTGCTGTCTGATTTGTCCCCACCGTCTTCTGCAATGAAAGGCAGTGTTGGTGCTTCCTATGAAACAATCTTCTGCCAAGTCACGCTGGTGCTTCCAGCATTGCTCATGCCAGGAGCAGTCAAAAGAATAAATTGTTAATGAAGTTTCTGGTGAATTAATCCCCTTGTGATTTCCAAAAATTGATAGATTTTTTTCCTCCTCTCTCTCTTTCTCCTTTTCAGAGTTCTGGGCCAAGTTGACACAAACTGCTGTTATGAATGGCTGATTTAAGGTTTTCTGTTTTTTTTTTTTTCTGCATCCACAGACTTACTCTGCATTGTAATTCAGGTTGGGCTTTTTGACTTTCCCTCCTTCTCTCTTTGCTTAGGTTGCCCATGGGGTTGCATTTAGTGAAACAAACCTGTTTTGTTTTGTTCAACTTTCAAAGTGGAACTATCCATTGAGTCATTTGGTTTGGTTTGATCCTCTATAAACCTGTGACTTTGGAGTGGGACCAACCTCAACAAAGCTAGTCAAAGTCAAGAGCTCTTTGGGAATCCCCCTCTGCTTCTTATTAAAATTAGAACAAGGTGAATAAGCTAAAAAGTCTTAAGATGGACTTATCTAATCAACAGGGGAGTGGATTTTTGAGCTAATTTTGTACCTTGATGAAGATTTATCTTTCTCGCTTGTCTTTGGATAACCAGAGTGATTCCCCTCCCCCTCCATTTATTTATTTTCTTTTCTGTTTATATAAGCTTCTGAATCCCCTGATTTAATTGTCATCTTGTTTCTTTCAGGTTAGTTGTTTATTTTAGAGTTTCTTTTGATGCTTGAGCTACTTTTGTAGTTTTGTATTATCCTGAGCTGCGGTGGCACAGTGGATAGAGTGCAGTACTGCAGGCTACTTCTGCTGACTGCTGGTTGCCTGCAATATGGCAGCTTGAATCTCACAAGGCTCAAGGTTGACTCAGCTTTCCATCTTTCCGAGGTAAGTAAAATGAGGACTCAGATTGTTTGGGGGTAATATGCTGACTCTGCAAACTGCTTAGAGAGAGCAGTAAAGCACTGTAAAGCAGTATATAAGTCTAAGTGCTATTGTTATCTGGAAGACTGATAAACATCCTCCTTTGTGCATTCAGTCTGCTTATTTATTTACAAAAATGGATGACCATTACTAATCTATTTTTTTTCTGCTTAAACGTTTTTTTCAGGCAGATAAATGAGAACCATGAAATATTTAATTTATTTATTCATTTGTTAATTAAATTTGTATGTTGAAAATCATTTAGGCTCTTGGCAGTTTGCAACAAGCAGAACTTAACCATAACAATTAAAACATCCATGAAAAAATAATTAGCTAAAGTAAAACATTTTTAGAATGCCATGAACCATCCAATGGCATTATCTCAAACCTCCAAAACAAAACATGCTTGCTTACCAAACTGGAGTTGATATAACAACTTTAGTACTATCTCACCTATAGTTTATAATCTTGCTGAGAAGATTATCGTAGGCAGCATTGACAAATGCTTTGCTAAATTAAGACATGTATTATGTTCAAGATTAGCGATTCTGTCAAAAATAAGCAAGTCTGCTTAAAAATTCCAGTCTGGATATCAACATTGAAGCATTTTCATATCCAATAATATATAAAAACGAACAAACAGTTAGATATGTTGAATTATTGAATGCAGAGGGTGAACTCAAATCTATTCAAGAGTTGAAACAAGAAGGGATAGAAATGAACTGGTACTCATATGTACAGATACAATCTAGATATAATGAAGATAGAAAAACCAAAGGTTTTTACAATAAAATGACTGAGTTAGACAAAATTTTAACAGGTACTGATGAAAAAGTAATTAAAAAACTATATGGATATTTATTGGAGGTTAAATTGCAAGAAGAACAAGTTAAAGAAACTATGATAGCTTGGGGAAAATTTTTTAGGTATGGGATTGACTTAGAGAATTGGCAGAAATTATGGTCTCAAAATTATAAAATGACAATGTCTACTGTATATAGAGAAAACTTGTATAAGATGTTTTACAGGTGGCATCTACCCCCAACTAGAATTGCAAGAATGTTCAAGAATAAATCAGAAAAGTGTTGGAAATGTCATCAGATACCGGGTTCATATTACCACATGTGGTGGACTTGCATTGAAGCTAAAAGATATTGGACTAAAATCCACATGTGGTTGGAGAAAATGACACACAAACAAATAGACTTTTTAGGTCTTTTTATTGGGGATCATACCAGAAATCTACAACAAAGTCTTAAAATATTTGATTGTAAATGTGTTAACAGCAGCCAGAATCATATTTGCAAAAAACTGGAAAAATGAAACAATACCAAAACAGGAAGAAGTTATCCGAAAAATAATGGACTCTGCTGAAATGAGTAAATTGACACTTGAAATTAGAGAACAAGAGGCTGAGCAATTTTATAAGATATGGGACTTGTTTTATCGGTGGCTAGGGGAAAAAAAAACTTGGAAATGAAAAATGATATACTTATGCTTTAATTGAAGAAGTTAAATGATGATACAACTATGCTGTGAAATAAACTAACAATGATACAATGAAAATTAATATATCTATGAATTGAATATTTTAGAATTTTTTGCTTTAAAAAGGATAAGGATAATAATGATTTTATGTATATTTAATAGAGGACTGGTGATATAATGTATAATGTTAAGAACGTATTATAATGATATCCTGTTGCTGATAAATAATTTTAATAAGGGAATAATTGAAAATTGGTATATATATGTAGTGACTATTTAGGATGTTTTGTTGAAAAATGAAGGAATAAGACCTCTGTTTGAAAGTATGAAGTACAAGGATAATAACGAACATAAGTATATTTTCTGGGAAAAAATAATACTAATGGTAACTGAATATATATTGTAGAATGAAAGTGAGGTATTTAGTTATACTAGATGAAAAGTCTGAGATGGTAAATATTATTCGAGAATATGGATGTTAAAACACCTGTAACCAAACGACATGCTGTATGTGATGATGGTTTTTTTTCTTTTTGTGTTTTTTTTCTCTTTTTGTGTCTGTGTGTGTTTTTTATTGTTGTGTGTATTAAATGTACATATAACAGAGAGATACAAAGTGTGTCTGTGTGGGGAAATATAGTTAGGATAGATTAGCACAGGTAAGGGAATAAGAAATGATACTAAATTATAACCTATTAAATGAAATAATAAATATATAAGAATGATAGATGTTAAAACACCTGTGACCAAATGACATGCTCTATGTGATGATGGTTTTCTTTTTCTTTTTTGTGTTTTTTTCTTTTTTCTTTTTGTTTTTTCATTGTTGTGTGTATGTGTTGTCTATGTAATATATATATATATATATATATATATATATATATATATATATATATATATATATATACATATACATACATACATACATACATACATACATACATACATATACACACACACACATATATTTATTTATTTATTTATTTATTTATTTATTTATTTATTTATTTATTTATGTGTATACACATATATATATATATAAGCAAGTCTGACTTAGTGATGACTTATTTTTGACAAACCCATTCTTATTCCGAGTAAGTATCCATTATTTCCAAGATGTGCAAATAAGAGCCGTGGTGGCGGCACAGTGGTTAGAATGCAGTACTGCAGGCTACTTTTGCTAACTGCCAGCTGCCTGCAGTTCAGCAGTTTGATTCTCACCAGCTCAAGGTTGATTCAGGCTTCCATCCTTCCGAGTTTGGTAAAATGAGGATCCAGATTGTTGGTGGCAATATGCTGACTCTGCAAACTACTTAGAGAAGGCTGTAAAGCACTGTTAAGCAGTATATAAGTCCAAGTACTATGGCTGTGATAAGTTTATCTCCTCCCCACCCACCGCCAGTACTAATGTGATGATAGGTGTTTTGTAGTTTTCTGGACCTTCTTTCCTTCTTTCCCTCCCTCCCTCTTTCTCTTCCTCCCTCCCTTTTGCAAGATTTTTGAAAGTATGCACAGAGAAGCATTTGCTTTGTGCTCAGTGTTGATGTTGCATCAGTATAGGAAGCCATGTGCTGATGTTCCAGGAGAGGAATCATGCATGGCAGCTTTATATATTTTGCTCTGAACACCTGTGACAATAATCTCCTTGGGTCTAGTCTAATAAATAAATAAATAGCCAAGAGTTTAGGAATAATTGGCTTATTATCCTTAATGCTGTTTACTCCTTTTCCATCTCATTATTAAATTCTGCAACAAAGAGAACTCTGACTGCACAATAATTATCTGCAGGTGTGAATTAGCCAATTATATTTCCTGGCTCTTTAGCAATATGCCCATAACAGTTCACCAACGAAACCATTAAGGGAAAGAAGCAGCACAACGTTCAGTGAATTTCTGTGGGAACAAATCAAGCCATCACTTGAATAAATTTGAATAAATGAGGTAACATCACAGACTTTTGCAGAATCTGAGGTTCTTCTAAACACAATTCTGTTTCTGTGGAAACGAAGGAAAGGGAAAGGCCCTGGCTTTCCAAGAATGTAGGCAAAGAATAATATTTTCCTTTGGTGACTTTTTTTTTCTATGATAGAAATGTAAGAGTTCCCCGGTAGATGCAGATTCAAAAAGAGTGTCAAAGAACAGGCCATAATTTAGAACAAAAGAATCAATTCAAATACAAGGTAAAATACTCCATACGCAATTGCAGAAAATATGACTTCAGCAGCAGAGTGGTCAATGCCTGGAATGCTCTACCTGACCCCATTGTTACACCCTCACAGCTTCAACCTTAAACTGTCTACCATGGACCTCACCCCATTCCTAAGAGGTCCGTAAAGAAGATGTGCATAAGCGGACCAGCGTGCGTACCATCTCTGTCCTACTGTCCCCATTTATTTGTATTCATTTCCATCCATGTCCATACTTATACCTGCTATCTTGTACATGTTTTACAAACTAATAAATAAATAAATACATCTGATTCCCATAAGAATACATATTTAATTCATGAATTTCTCAGGTAGGAAAGACACCCTTTCCCCATGCTCCTAGAATAAAAACTGTGCCCAGTGAATCAATGTGAGACTACACTCATTGGGACAGATGAGTGTATGAATTCAGAATAAGGGAAGCTATGCAGGAATGTTGAGAATTCAGATCCAATTGAATCATTAGTTTGGTCTGCACTGTTAATGTATGTATAATATGTCCCCTGAAATAAAGTCCAAGGAATCCATTTTCCATTAAAGTTGGTTTATTAGGAACATATCAAATTGGCAAGGACAGTGTGATTCCAACTCTGTCCAGGATCTGGAATTACTCCCAAAAGTTTGAAACATCCCCCTGAGTCACAATCTCCAATTAATTCTCAGTCCATCAGTCAAGTGACTCCAAACTCCACCTTCTTCCAGCTGCAGGCATCTTCTCTGTTCCCACGGGAAAGAATGCCACCTAGACATAACAGTCCCCCTTTATCTCTATAACTCCCCTTTCAACAGCTAGAGAGTGGTGAGTCTGAAGTCAAAGTCCTTTACTAGGAAACCTAAAAGACTAAGAAATGAATAGACAAAGGCTACAATAAAATATGGCTACACATATGTCATCTTCAGGGTCGACAGTTAAATCTATCTAATTTTTCAGTTTGGATATCTGAATCAGATCACCAGTTCAGGTCATTCTGATTCAAGAAATCCAAATTGATTCAAGAGAAAACCAAAACTGTTTGTACATTGTGCACAAACAATTCAGAAGCATTCCACGTGTGATCTAATTAGAGATGCAATCTGGAAAGTTGACTTAATTTTCTCTGGATTGTGTTGGTTTGGAGACAGGAGAGTGGAGGTAGATAACTGAGGCATTCATGGCAATACAATATTCTTCAGGTTTCTTGGCTCTGCTCTGGAGGGAAAGATAATTGGGTAGCTAGAAGCCATGGCTCTGTCTAGATTTGCTACGGCTTCATGAAAAATTTTGACAGCATACTAAAAAGCAGAAACATTACCCTTCCAACAAAAGTGCATATAGTCAAGGCTATGGTTTTCCTAGTTGCAATGTGTGGCTGTGAAAGCTAGACCATAAGAAAGGCTGAGTGACAAAGAATTGAGCCCTCTGAACTATGATGCTGGAGAAGACTCCTGCAAGTCCCTTGGACTGCAAGGTGATCAAATCAGTCAGTCCTAGAGGAGATCAACCTGACTGCTCTTTAGAAGGCCAGATCCTGAAGATGAAACTAGGATACTTTGGCGACCTAATGAGAAGGAAGGACTGACTCACTGGAGAAAAGCCTAATGCTGGGAAGGATTGAAGGCAAAAGAAGAAAGAGACTACAGAAAATGAGGTGGCTGGATGGAGTCACCGAAGCAGTAGGCATGAGCTTAAATGGACTCCAGAGGATGGTAGAGGACAGGAAGGCCTGGAGGAATGTTGTCCATGGGGTCACGATGGGTTGGAACTTTGCAACTAACAACAACAACATTGTTAGAAATGGTAGGGAAGAGGGTGAGGCAGGAGGCTCTGAATTCTATTTGCTGTTAGTGAGTTCTATGTTAGCATACAGTGAAACCATGATTTCATTGTAGATCAGGCAGTTGATATGCTCTGTATAACTATGAGCTGGGTGGGGCTGTAGGAAGAAGTTCACTTCTTGGAACAATGTCCAAATGTTTCACATTTGGCACTAGAATAATGCCCAGGTAACAGAAGTAAGATAATTGCATCTGGGAAGCCCTGATGACTTTCAGAGGCTTGGCTACGCATACAACTGAATGTGACAACCTGTGTTTGAAGTAGAACTATAGGGAACAATTGGAATTGTTGCTGCTGTAATGGCCTTCTTACTACATGGCATGGTCTTAGAAATGCTAAATTTTGTTGCTAAGCAGAAAGTAGAGTCCCCAAGGTTGATGGACATTAATCTACTTCAGGTGTCATAGATTTAAGATGATTCAGGAGTTCATAGACCTCATGGCAATCATGGGCCAGAGTACTAAAGTTGTGACACAACTTGAAAGTTGAATTTTTTAGAGAATCTTGTGTTCACAGAACTAGGTTTTCTTCTTGCAAATACTTCATTGTGAGGTCCTTGGTGGTCTCTGAACTTGGTTGTTTTCTTGCAGATCTTTCATTACCTTGCTACCACTGATGGTGTTATGGTAATGAAACACTGGGTAATGAAACATCTGCAAGAAAGCAACTGATCTCAGAGTACACCAAGGACTCCACATTCAACCCTAAGCTACAAATATTCTCAACTATAAATATTTCATTGCCAATCTACTGTATTTTTTGGAGTATAAGACATTTTACCAACCTCGGAAGGATGGAAGCCTCTCAGAAAAGAGGCTGAAAATCTGGGCCCATCTTATACACTGAATACAGCATTTTCAGCCTCCCAAATCCCCACCCCTTTCATCAAAATGGCCATGCATAGTCTTTGGGAGACTTTCAGAGTGCTCCTGGGGGCTTGGAAGGGCATAAATGAGCAAAAACAGGCCGTTTGTTTGCTCAATCCCCCCCCCCCAGCCCCCAGGAGCACTCTATAAGCCTCCTAAAGTTATGTATGCCAATTTTTGACAAAAAATGGACCCATTTTCATGAAAAACAGGCTGTTTTGGGGAGGTCTGCAGAATTTGCCTCTTCGAAATCTCCAAAAAATACTCCAAAAAATACAGTACATAGAACTGTGTTTCCCTGAAAATAAGACTCGGTCTTCATCAGTGCTTTCAGGGAAGGGAACAAAATCTGTTTCCTTTTTCTGTGTGTGGTAGCATATCCTACCTGTCTGAATCAGGACTATTGTCATTTTTGTGCCTGTGTCTGATTGACTTCCCTGGTTCAGTCAATCATATTGTTTCATCTGGTAGACCGACTCATGAATGTTACACCTGCAGTTTCATAACCCAGAGCAGCAAACAACCTTAATCTTCAACAATACTTGGAGATATAAAGCAATTTCTTATAGTAACTTCCTCCATTAGGGTTGTGCATTTGCTTCAGACAGAATGGCTAAAAAAGTGAACCTAATGGGCTGAAATTGGTTCGGTCCTCATATTTTTCCCTCTTTCAAATGGATGTAGAGAAGAGAAAATCATTATGTATTTAGTACTCAGTGGACATGAGCTACTGAAGAATAAGTATTATTGAATTTTCACTTCCAGGAGACTTCTTTTGTACATGTCAACAAAACCTGATTGGGAATCCTGGCTTTATAGCTGAAAGTTGTCTTACATTTTTCATTTGTGTCTCTCCTACTGGCAGGTTTCTCAGAGGCTGCTCATTGCAGCCAAGAAAACTCGAAGGAAAGAAACCAAAACAAAGTGGAGATGTGCCCTGTATTACTAAGCCTGTAATGCTCCTGATGACTAGAAAGTAAAGTGTAAACAACCGCATCCCTGTTAGATTATCTAATATCAGTATTTTAAGAACTGTAATGAAATGTGACGTGTGCTCGAATGGCTGCAGAGGCAACTGATGCTGAACTAATACATGGCAGCTTTGAAGGAAGAAAATAATATAGATCTATGTATAATTCAATACAGTACTCCACTTTCTGCAGCCTGTCATAGTTTACACATTGATTGTTAGCTTAAAATAGTTTTATGCTAGTATGCTATGCAAAATATTTCTTATGCAGAATTTTCTATTGTCTATCTGTCCAGCCATCATCTATTTAGCTCTCTCTCTCTCCCTCTCTCTCTCCCTCTCTCTCTCCCTCTGTCTCTCTCTCTCTCTCTCTCTCTCTCTCTATCATCTATCTATCTATCTATCTATCTATCTATCTATTTATCTATCTATCTATCTATCTATCTATCTATCTATCTATCTATCTATCTATCTATCATCTTCATCTGGAAAGCTATGCAATTTGAATATTTCTAAGTCTGAAATAGAGATGGACTCAAAACAAAATAATGCATTGTTATTATTATAATTGGCTCAAACTTTCCTGGCCAAGCCTTAGTCTGCTTTTCCACTTTTACATCTGCATGCCCTGTACTACTCAGAAAACCTGAACTGAATTAAATTCTGCCCAGTTACAAATACATCCAAAAAGCCTTCTAAGGATTTTTAACCATTACGGGAACAAAACCATGATTTAAATGCATTAAAACAACAGAAACAACAAAGCACTTAGAATTTGACTCATACAAATCAACACATCTTTACCTGGGCTCCTGCAAAATAGATTACACTAGTCCAGTCTGAGCAGCCCACAAATCTAGATGACACACCCACCCCGCCCAGAAAAAATAGTTCTCTTTGCTGACATCCTGTGCTTGACACAAATATTGCAACTCATAGGTTTCTGCTGCTTTCTTGGGAAGATACAGAAGTGGTTTGCCATTTGCCTTCTTCCAAGGACTCGGAGAAAATGACTGGCCAGGATCACCCAGGTTGATTTGTACCTATGTCAGGATTAGAACTCATAGTGTCCTGGTTCCTATCCTGCTGTCGTAACCACCACACCAAATTGGTTTTTCTCATATCGCGTAGGCTTCTTCTTGGGAACAACATGGCCAGACTTCTTTATGATCCTATTATCTTCTCAATTTCCTTGTCTACTCCAGTGCTGTGGAATTCTTGGCTTGCCTGTAGTAATAATTCTGTGTGTTTTGCCATCTTGAGCAATTTATTCTGCCAACTTGAGAAAAAGGAACACATTTGAAGGTGGGCAGTGAATTGATGCCTAAGCATCAACTTCACTTAATTGCTTGATCTTGGACAGGCAAAGCCAGGGTAAAAATTAAATTTAACTCTCCTGAAAGCAAAGCTTAATGAAAGTGAAGTGAGCTTTAAATATAAGGGGTCGCTTTTCCCCAGATAATTAATCTCTTTTTTTCCTGTTGTTGACAAAATTGCAAGTGAGCAGGAGGGGGACTTTGGAGAAGCTCTGTAGACCAGCTCAAAGCTGGGAATGGTTGCCTCTGGCCCTGGGGCTTCAAATTCTGTACCTTTGAACTTTGCTGTCAGGCCAAATTATTTGGTATGTTCTTTATCCAAATATAGGGCTAATGCTCAGCACAGTCCAATGACTCATCCATGCTTTCATTCCTATTAGATTACCATCTCATGCCTTAAAATGAACTGATGATGATCAAGAAAAATGTGGGGGCAATTGGACCACAAGGTGTTATCATCTTTTTGAAACTATGAAACTTTCTTATATGACAAACTGTCCCTCAAATTTTGTTTACAAAGTTTACAAATTTTGTGATGAGCAGTAAGTTAGATTCAGGAGTGGGGAACTATGGCCCCTTTATGAGCTGTGGACTTCAACACCCAGAATTCCTGAGCCAGCATGGCTGCTTCAAGAATTCGGGGAGCTGAAGTCCGCAGATCATAAAGGGGACATAGTTCCCCACCCCTAGATTAGATTAAATTAACTATACAATCCCTTCTGACTCATGCATGCTATGATTCTATGTTTAAGAAGGCTTCATAAATAAATCTTTGTATTCTTTGGTCTTAAGGACTATTGAGTCAATAAAGTGAATGTGTGCCTCAATATGAAAACCTTCTTTTGGTGGTCAAGAAATGATCTCAATTAATTAAGAGGATATACAATTATTTATTAACTTGCAAATTGGAAGAAGAACAAGTAAAAGAATCAATTATAATTTGGGCTAAGAATTTGGGCTACACAATGGATTTGGAGAGGTGGCAGAAATTATGGAATAGAAATCATAAAGTTACAATGCCGACAGCATACCTCTATAAGAAAACCTCTATAAAAAAATTTCATAGATGGCATTGCTGACCTGCAAGATTAGTGAACATGTATAAAAACAAATCTGTTAAATGTTGGAAATGCAATCAGACACCAGGTGTCAGCCTCTGTTTCACTATTTGCTTTCGGCTGCCATTGAATTGGGGGGGGGGGGGGCTGGTATTTGGGAAGGGAAGTTTTAAGTACAGGAGAGATTGTAAAAAGGGAGTTTTGTTCTCACCATCTACTGCACATGCTGGAGATAGTAATTGAGGTGGCCAAGGCCAACTGTCCTGCATACCAACCTGATGATGCTTTTTGAAGATGGAACTCACATGACACCTCAGGGATTTGCAGATTGGACTATGGGATGGGGTTACCAGGGGAAAGGGGTTGGGTCACATATTGATATGTATGATTTCGCGCACTTTTGCCTCAGATCTTGCTTTGCTTAGCTGCTATCTTTTCATAACCAGTAAAAGTACTGCTAAGTGGTTTCTTTCTTGGTTGCTGAGGGAGGCTGGCTTGACACCAGGCTCATACTACCATATGTGGTGGACATGTCCCATAATGCAAAAATACTGGCAGAAAATACATGATTGGAAATCGTGATTGGAAATATGACAAGACCCTGTCAAAACCCTGTCAGGGTTCCAAATAGCATCCAAACGTAAATCAGAGTCTAAAGCAAAGTATTGCTCAACGTTTCAATTTATTAAGAGAGCCATGTTGGCACATCTGGGAAAACTTGAATCTAAAAGCTTCCCTATTTTCCCCACCTAGTTAAAAGTTCAAGATCTTTCCCCCACACCCACAAATCCATCACATGGTCCAATCTCGCACTGCTATGCTGGCAGTTCCACCCATCTAGTTCTGATCAGGTGCAGGGGTGCAGAGACAAAGGATGACCTTGGCTATTTAGAAATAATTTTGTTATGGCTACATAGTTTGCAACTCCTTAAAATTCTTTCTTGGTTGCTGAGGGTTGCTAAAATAGAATATATATATATTCTATTCTATATGTGTGTGTGTGTGTTTTATTTGTGCTGATAAATAAATAAAGGGAGACTAGTATAGATCTATTTCAAGCTATTTAGCTCTCATCAGCCAGATCTATACTAGTCTCCCTTTATTTATTTATCAGCACAAATAAAACATAAATATAACAAAGGCAACAGTAAAAATATTGGGTTTCTGTCGTGATGGACTCTTGTGACGAGCCGATTGACAGATGATGGAAGCAGTTAGCTTCCTCCCATGATTGGGGCTTACCAGGGGTTGTGACACTAATATATACCTTCTTCCCTGGCTTCAGCTGATAAGGAGGAGACCTGTGGCTTGATGGCTAAGACATTTGCCTAAGATGCAATACAGCACAGGTTCGAATCCCAGTAAGGGTATGGCTAGCTGATGAGAGCTAAATAGCTTGAAATAGATCTATACTAGTCTCCCTTTATTTATTTATCAGCACAAATAAACACACACACACACACACACACACACACACACACACACACACACACACACACACACACATATATATATATATATATATATATATATATATATATATATATATATATATGTTATATTTATGCTGATAAATAAATAAAGGGACTTTGGGTGTATTATATTATAATCATATATATATATATATGATTATAATGACAATGATCATGTTTGTATGTGGACACCTAGAGAACACACTGCTCAATATAGAAATGGAACGTATGATATAAAACAATAAAAAATATTTGAAAAAGAAAACAAAATGATCTCTCCTTTCTCTAAAAAAAAGACGGGGTTGGGGTTTATTGTGTTGTTTTTAGTCCTGCTGAGAGCTTCTATTCCTGCAGTAATGGGATTAACTTCTGGGCTTGTTTGCAGTTGTTTATTTAGAAATAGATTCACCCCTGAAATCCTAACAGAGTTCAGCAGCTCAGGAGTTCTTTAGGAGGACAGCCAATCAGTTGCCATGGAGCTTACCCAAGCTTTGAAGAAGAGAACCCGTCAAACCTGTTGGCCTTAGCAAAGTCTTTCTAGCAGTTTTTCTTTTGCTTTCTTTGTTGGCACTCAAGAGAAGAAGAAAAAAAAACCTCCCCACTTTATTTTAGTATAAACACCACAGGAGATAAAGGATGGGGAACGTATGTACAAATTGATGGCTAACTGGATTCAATCCATCCATGAAAAGGAGTGCAGGAAATCAATGTTTTGCCTCGTTTCTCACATCAATGCTCTGTTGGGAAGGCTTGAATCTAACCGGGGACACGAAGGGTGAGTGCTCTGATTTGCCTAGTTGGTGTCTTTCAGGTGATAAAGCTATACTTTGCTTGACTAAGACAACTATAACAGGCAGGATTTGGGTAGCATATGAATTTCAGGCAGTGGTGGGATTCAAATTTTTTACTACCATTTCTGTCGGCGTTGCTTGGTGGGCATAGTGTTGCTTGGTGGGCGTCTGGTGGGTTGCTGCCTGTTTGGCCCAGATTGGCCAAACTGGTAGTAGAGGTGGCGGGAGGCTCTGCCTACCCACCCAGACACTTCTGTGCATGTGCAGAAGCAACACGCACATGCACATGGGAGTGCCTCCAAACTGGTAGTAACAAAATTGATAACCTACCACTGGTGGGCATGGCTTTGTGGGCATGGCAGGGGAAAATACTGCAAAGTCCCCATTCCCTCCCCACCTCACTAACCTGCTTTCCAGCTCCATTCTCCTGTGCAGACAACAAAAGAAGACCCAGTCAATCAGCTGGGACTCAGCGAATAGATGGAGGCGGAGCCAGCCAGAGGTGGCATTTGCCGATTCTCCGAACTACTCAAAATGTCTGCTACCAGTTCACCAGAACTGGTCAGAACTGTCTGAATACCACCTCTGATCTCAGGCCTCTTCTAAACAGCTGAGTTAAGGGGATGCCCATCAGTTCTTGAGTCCGCAGAAAAATATTCTGCAAAAATTGTACTGCTCCATTATCGATCCTATTCTAGCATAGTAATGAGAATGGGAAATGATGGTATTCTTACTTCAGTGTTATTCTTACTATAATGCCTGCTTTTCAGCAGCTCACATCTATACAGATCATTCCCCTCTATTCTGGAGGTTATTCCAACCTTGAAAGTCATTATATACTGTATACAAAAGCAAAGTCAGGTCTAGGACTCTTTCTCTCTTGGCCTGAACAAGAGCATGGACTTGTTCTGGTAATTGCTTACTTTTGCCATGTCCTCATGATGTTGTCTTCATCTCTCCTTAATTCACACCTGAAGCAGTTTGAGATCATCCTTATTTATTACAGATCTGAAGAAGCTTCTCAGATAAGAAGTAACATGACTTCAGGGAAAAACAAAGGAAGTCCAGTTGCTTTTGAAAAAGCACCTTTGGAGCAACTGTGACCTGGATGACTAAGTATATCCATAGACACTTATTTTATTAAACTTTTAAAATTACATTTAGCTTTTTTTTCAATTGCAACTCCTGCTGGGGCTAAAATCTGTCATGCTACACTACCCCATTTAAGACTAATGTGGTTTTGGGTTGGGATTTGTCTGTATTTATTTATCTCTGTTCATTTATTTGAACCCCACCTTTATTATTTTTACGAATAACTCAAGGTGACAAACATGCCCAACCCACTTTCCTTTTTCTATTATCTCTGCAACAACAACCCTGTGAGGTGAGTTGGGCTGAGAGAGAATGACTGTCCCAAGGTCACCTAGCTGATTTTTATGGCTAAGGCAGGAACAGATAGAATGGAATGGAATGGAATGGAATGGAATAGAATAGAATAGAATAGAATAGAATAACAGAGTTGAAAAGGACCTTTGAGGTCTTCTAGTCCAACCCCTTGTTTGGCAGGAAACTATACCATTTCAGACAAATGATTATCCAATCTCTTCCATAAAACATTTACAATTTCTGGAGGCAAGTTGTTCCACTGATTAATCGTTCTGTCAGGGAAATTTCTTCTTAGTTCTAGGTTGGTTCTGTCCTTGATTAGTTTCTACTGATTGCTTCTAGTCTACCCACAGGTGGTTTGGAGAATAGCTTGACTCCCTCTTCTTTGTGGCAGCCTCTGAGATATTGGAACACTGCTATCATGTCACAGACTAGGCATACCCAATTCCAGCAATCGATCTTCATATGCTTTAGCCTCCAGCCCCTAATCATCTTTGCTGCCCTTCTCTGCACCCTTTCTAGAGTCTCAACATCTTTTTCACATCGTGGCGACCAAAACTGAATGCAATATTCCAAGTGTGGCCTTACCAAGGCATTATAAAGTGCTATTAACACTTCACGTGATCTTGACTCTATCTCTCTGTTTATGTAGTCTAGAACTGTGTTGGCTTTTTTGGCAGCTGCAGCACACTGATGGCTCATCTCAGTCTCCTGCTTTCAAGCCTGGTGATTTAACCAGCATTCTCCCATCTCCTTCCCCCCAATCTAGTCATTAGTGACTGTCCTCAATGAGCTTTTTGGATTGGATTGCAGTAAAAAGTTGATTTCTATCAAGGCATCTACCCATACAATGCCTGATCAACACTTGAACTTTTTAGATTTAGCATGGTAAAATACCCATATTCTGTTCACCATGGGTTGCTAGAATTTGTTTTTGCAATGCATCATGGTTATTTATGCTGTCCCTGGTTGGTGGGCGGGTGTAGCAATGATAATGTTACTTTGTTGCATCCAATCTTGTTACCTCGGAGGTTCCCCTTAACTCGACAGGACCCCGGCACTAGGGTGGCCCTCTAGAGAGCCCCAAGGCTCCTTCTGTCCTGCCGTGGTCGCCAGAAATGTTTCAGGCAATTCTTGTTACCTATTCAGGACACAAGACCACGAAGGGTGTATTTGCGCAATGGTTCAGAGCATTAACATGACAAATTCTGAACCCCAGGCTACACCAAGGGTGTTACTTTTATATATTTCACAAATCTGGCACTGCCTGGGTGTTAGGCTATGCCACCTTCATTATCAGTACAAAACACAAGAAAGGAAAAGCTTAACTAAAAAAGAGGAAATTCAATAAGTGATGAATTTGCTATACTTCTATATGTGGGTGGGTTACATGGGTGGGTCTTATCTTACACCATCTGTTACTTTTGGTTTACATCCCTTTGCACAAGTCCTATGGTCAGTTAAAGGAATTATTTAGTACATAGGTTATTCAGCTAGAGGTTACATTAAACAAATTCCCCCTTCCGTCAGCAGGGTTTAAGCAACTTCTCCTTTTTAAGAAGTAAATTTCCACATGCTCAGCAACTTGACCTCTATTTTATATAGTATGGTTCTTGAATTATTATATCCCTATCTTTTATACTACCTTTCTCCCCTGCCTCAACTTAACCCAGCCTATTCCAGTTCTAAGAGTTCAGTTCTGATTTCAGCGTATTTGGTGCAGAAGTGACCTCAATAAAGATGATGACAAATCCCTGGAATGTCGTGCAAAGCATTTGGGATCTGAGGCATATCATCATTTCTCCTTGAATGACTGGGGCAATTTCATGAATTACTGGTTGAATCACAGTTTCTCATCAGCTCCAATTTAAATGCATCATTAAAACCATGAATTTACAGCAATTTCCTGCATCAAACAAGCAATTGGTAAATACCAGGAATCTTAACAGTGCTATACAGCTACCACATGTTCTTGATCATTGGTGATCAAATGATCAACTTTAGTGCTAAATACATTAATAAATGGGAATGATAGTTAGAATATATATTGTTTGCAGTCCAAAAGTGCTGGACATTTCTTCCTGGTTCATCTTACTGTATAGTGTGTCAAGACACACAGATGCTTCCTACTATTACCAAGCCAGGTATTGACTATTGTGTGCCTGTATATCATTTTTCCATTTTCTAAGTGCAGAATCCTGCATTTCTTATTGTTAAACAACATTTTGTTGGATTTTGTTGGCCCAATGTTCCAGTCTACCCAGTTCCCTGTGAATTTTGAGCCTATCATCCGAAATGTAAACAGTCCTCTCCCAGCTTTGTGTCAACTTCAAATCCATTTCTATCTCTCCAACTAAATAATTTATAAAAATCTGCAATAGCTCTAGTTCAAGGCTAGAGCCTGAGTGGTGTGTGTGTGTGTGTGGTGTGGTATGTCAGTTGTGTGCCTTTGAATCAGTGCTGACTCCTGGTGATTGCCTGGTCAAGACCCTGCAGTTTTCTTCCAAGTTTTTGGAAGTGGTTTTCCACTGTTTCCTTCCTAGAGCTGAGAGAGAGAATAGCTAGCTAGCTTTGTGCCTAAGGCAGATCTAGAACTCACATTCTCTGTAGTCTGGTGCCTTAACCATTACACAAACTGGCTCAGGATTCCCCTCTTTGTACCTTCCTCCATGAAGCTATATATTCTTTAATGGCCACTGTTGGGTAGAGTTGTTCAATCAACGGTAGATCTGTCTAGTAAAGGGACCATCCATTCTACACTGTTTCATTTTATCCAGAAGGAATGTCAGGTTCCAAGTAATGCATCCATCACAAATTGAACTCTGAGGCATTCCGTTTTCTCAAACAACAAATTTATTTGGACTCACCATATTGGCACTAACTAGTGAAAAGCCAGTACTAAAGTTCCTGGGCTTTTCACCTCAATAAGTTGCAGTTTTCTTAAATTTCCAAAACAACTGTCACATTGTCCCTAAAAACAAAATTATGTGACTTTTCTTTAGTTACTTGTCCATTAGCTCTGGAAGAAAAACGTCTTATTTCAGTTGTACTTTAATTTTTAACATCTTCTAAACTAATGTATGTATTTGTACTTTTTTGCTTTTTTTACCATGTCCACAAAAATGATAAAATGCCTTTTCATGTTCTTCATATTTCCAGCAAAGATTCAAAGCACCTTTATATATTATGGACAATTTCTCCCCTGACAAATACATCATTTCATTAAAAAATATCCTTTAAAACTAGAACATAATGTAAATTTCAATTCTTTCAGCCACATATTTTCACATTGTTCCATTTACTGTATATAATATAACCAAGAGTTTTTAGCTTATTTTATCACGTTCTTTCATTTGTTCTTCTGATTCATATTTCAAGAAAAGTTTAAACATTTTAGTTCTTCAATAGGACATAATTTTATTTCAGACTCAAGTCTTATAATATGAAACCTTTTATCCATTTGAAATCTTTCTAATAATTGTACATAAAAAAGACATTGAGAAGTATAGTCTTCTGTTGTCAAATCTTCTCTTCATTTTGTTTTCCAAATCCCTTGAGAAAAGTTTAGTACATCTCAGCAAGTTAACCATTTGTGTTTACTTACCATTTCTTGTCAATAAATTCCTTCTTGTGCTAAAAGCTATAAAAGTGTTTTCAGGAGACGCCTAAATTTGTATTTATTCCATATTCTAAGAATGTCCCACCTGCCATAATGATTTTTAAAATCTACATTAACCTTAGAGTTGTCATGCTATGAATATCCATCCATTCCACCCAACTCTAAATTCACGTCCTCCTTACTCTGATAGTCTTTTATTTCTTAATAACACCCACCCTTTCATTCAAACTAAAAAACACTCAGCAATGTATAATTTCAAACCTGGCAGACCCAATCCTCCTCTTTCCTTTGAATTCTGTAGTAACTTAATACAATAAAGAAAAATAGAGTTGGAAGGGACTTGGTGGTCTTCCAAGTCTCTTCCAAGACAGGAAACCCTATACCATCAGGAAATCCTATATCATTCAGACAAATGGTTGTTCAATATTTTCTTAAAAACCTCCAGTGTTGGAGCACCCACAATTTCTAGAGATAAGTCATTCCACTGATTAATTGTTCTAATTATCAAGAAATTTCTGCTTAGTTCTAGGTTGGTTCTTCCCTTGATTAGTTTCCATCCTTTGCTTCTTATTGTGCTTTCAGATGCTTTGGAGAATAGATTTTCCCCCTCTTCTTTGCAGCAGCCCCTTACATATTGGAACAGTGCTATCATGTCACTCCAGTTCTTCTTTTTTTATTAAACTAGACCCAATTCCTGCAACCATTCTTCATACGTTTTAGCCTCCAGTCCCCTAATCATCTTTGTTGCTCTTCTCTGCACTCTTTCTAGAGACTCAACATCTTTTTTATATAGTGGTGACCAAAAGGATTCTGTGGTCTTACCAAGGCATTATAAAGTAGTATTAATGCTTTGCATGATCTTGATTCTACCCCTCTGTTAATGCAAGCTAAGAATGCATTGGCTTAGCATCAGGGGTGACATGCTCTGAAATCTGCTACTAGTTCACTTCATGTGCATGCACACTGCAGGCACTAAGAAGACTTTTCTGAGTCTGCAAAGGTAAGTAGCGAGGGGGGAACAGCTGTGTTTACCGGTAGTAAAAAATGCTTAAAAAGTAAAAAAAAAAAGTTCTGATGATCAACCGCAAAACAATTGGCTGTGCCACATGAACATCGGATTTTTTAAAAACTTTTTGAAGCATTTTTTAATTACCGGTTCACCCGAACAGGTAGTAAAAAAATGCTTAGCTCTGCAACTATCAGCTGTGCCACACGATTTCTAGCAAATATAAATCATGCAGCACAGCTGATTGTTGCACAACTGGCTACCAGTTCACCCAAACTGGTAACATGTGTTTTACTGCCAGTTCGGGGAAACCGGTAGCATTTTTACTACTGATTCGGGCAAACTTGCCCAAACCGGTAGCATTTCACCCCTGCTTTGCATATATTTAACTTATATTTAGTTCAATGTTTTTTTTTTTTACTTTGCCATACAAATGTAGATATATCTTTCTGGCAATGTTTAAGTGGTACATCACATACATTGTCAAAACAGGTATAGTCTGTAACAAAAATAACACTTTGGATAAAACATTCATATTAATCACAGCAATTCTAACCAACAGCGACAATTGTATTTTATCTCATCTTGACATATTTCTTTTAATCTCATACAGTGTCTTAATATAGCTATTTTGGAACAACATAAAATTTGTAGTTGTCATGTTATACCCAAGTATTTCAACTTCAATTTTAAAACTCATTTTATTCATCAGTTCAGTTCAATGTTGTATCTTCAGGGTTTTTTTCTTAATATTTTAGTCTTCTGTTTGTTCTTGAAACATGCTAATACCCCAAATTCTTTTAATTTAGTCATTAAAAGTCCAATTCCTTTTAAATTCTTTTTCTGCCAAAACGAGAACCAAGTCATCGGCAAAAGCTCTTAAGTTATATGGGTCTTTTAAAATCTTTATGCCCAGGATCCTCTCATCTTATCTTATGTCTCTATTCAATATTTAAAAAACTAAAATAAACAAGTGGGGGACAGCAGATAATCTCATCCTATTCCTTTTTGTATCTCACATGGTTGGGTTAAATCTCCATTAATAATTATTTGTGCTATTTGTGAGGACTAAATCGATTTCACCCAATTTATCAAATTATCTCCAATCATTGTAACTTTCAAAATCATAAACAAAACATCCAGTTTGGATCATTAAAAGCCTCCACTGGATCTAAAGAGATCAATGCAACTTGGCTTTTCTATTATGTTGCTCCCAATATTTCAAGAGATTCAACACAATTGTAATGCTGCCTTTTAGATGTCTTTTAGGTGAAAACCCACAATGATCCTCATGAATAAATTCTTCTAAATTATTATTATAATTTACATCTATAATTTAAAATAATTCTAAGCAACTTGTAATTTATAAATCACCGAGAGCTGCCTTGTAGGGGAAATGGTTGGCATCAAAATGTAATAAATATAAATAAATAAACCTACTTATCTACCCACCCAGCCACCTAGCCACCCAGCGATACAGCCACACAGCCACACAGCCAGCCACACAGCCAGCCAGCCAGCCACCCTCTATCTATCTATCTATCTATCTATCTATCTATCTATCTATCTATCTATCTATCTATCTATCTATCTAAATTTCTGTTTGTGTGTATATTCCAGCATAACTCTTGAAAGCCTTAAGCAATTTCAACCAAACTTGGTAAACAGATGACTTACTCTCTGGAAAAAAATAACACCCCTAACACGCCTCGGTGTGTGTGTTCTGTTAATCTGCAGCCTGTTGTATCTTAAATGGCTTCTACTGTACTGCCATAAAATGGCTTCTACTGTGCACCGCACTAGAGTTTTAATATGGTAATGGCTTCACCATAATCCACAAAGGGGCTCCCTCTGGTAAGGGGGGAAAACCAACATTAGAAATCATGTTTGGCCAGGACATTTTCTTCCTGTAAATAAATATCCAGGCAACGCCAGGTTATTGGTAAATAAATAAATAAATAAATAAATAAATAAATAAATAAATAAATAAATAAATAAATAAATAAATAAATAATCAATTAATCATTATTCTACAAGGATATTGGTCTATAATTTTTTGCTAATGTTCTATCTTCTCCCTCTTTAGGCATTAATACTCTGAATCTTTCCAAGTCTCTGATGTCTTTCCTCCTTGTAAAACAGAGTACATTGCATTTTGTAGGGATTGTAAGAAATTGTCCCCAAAACATTTGTAATAAAACTTCATAATCCATCTGGTCCAGAAGAAAGTTCTGTTTACAGTTTTTCATTTGATCACATTTGGCTCCAAAACACCTGAATGATAAGGTGAATTATGCACAGAATATCCTTATGAGCCAACCAACGCTAAAGGTGGACTTACCAAAACTAGAAAAGATGCTTGATTGTACAATTACCATAGACAATATTAATGAAAATCACAAAATATAAAGATATGAAAACAGAAGCAGAACAACTGTGGCAAAAGAAAGCAAAGTACCAATAGGGATCGGTGCAATGGGGTACTACCTGAACACCATCGGCATTGGCAAAATCATTATCTGTCAATTGAAAAAGGCAGTTTTACTTGGAAGACCTTACATCCCATGACAATACTTGTGACATTATCAAACAACAACATTTGCCTACCCCAGGTACTTGGGAAGACTTTGATAGGTGGATAACAATGCCAAATCCAGTCAAAAAATCTGTCTGACTATGTGAGGAACCATAATCATAATTACTTGGAATAGCTTACATCCTGTGACGATATTTATAACACTAGCACACATCCGCATCTACTTATCTTGGGAAGTGATAGGCAGACAAAAATGCCAAATCCAATCTCAACATCTGGCTGACTGCAACAAACCATAATAATACAAAATGTAGTTGCCCACTTTATTAGACTCTGGAGACTTATAAAATCCAGAAGCAATAAAAACAAATAAATGTACAGTACATAACACACATAAACATGTATCTTAGACTAAAGATAATCCATATACATATCATAAGAACCCCACAAATATATCAATAAACCCATTAACTGTTGACTGATACAGAGCTAGGTTTCAAAGGCTTTCTATTTTCTCAGGTGTATGGGTACCATATGTATTTCCATGGGGAGGGGACAACAACAGAGAGGACATTTTATCAACTGTGACCATCCTAGACCAAGCTAAAGCTACCAGGGAATTTCTAGAAGCTTGGCATTATGAGAATCAGCCATTAATAGGCACATAGACATTAATAACATCTATATACTATGCAAAATATACTATCACCCAAGTCCAAAAAAGAATAAAAAGACACAAGTACCTCTCCACCAGCAATGAGCACCCAGATCAGCAGAGGTTAACTCCAAGACCAACAATCAAGTAAACAATACCTAATCAAGAAACTTCCAAAGAGACAATGGTAAACAGCCCAACCAAAGAATCTCTAAAACCACTCCCAACAATACTGACATGGAAATCCACCAGACTATAAACTGACACCAAATGCCACTCCTTACTAGCTCTGATGATGTAACCTACCATATTTTTCAGAGTATAAGATGCACCTAGAATTTGAACAGGCCAATTTAAAAAAGTTTTTGCACCTTGCATACCTCCCCAAAATGGGCCATTTTTCATGAAAATGGGTCCATTTTTTTTCAAAAAGGGGCATGCATAGCCTTTAGGAGGCTTGTAGAGTGCTCCTGGGGGGGTGGAGGCCCCCCAAACAAGCAAAAAATGGACCCATTTTTTTGTCAAAGAAAAGGGCATGCATAGCCTTTAGGAGGCTTATAGCTGGGGGGGATCGAGCAAAAATGGCAAGTTTTTTGCTCATTTCTGCCCTCCCCAGCCCCCAGGAACACTCTGAAAACCTCCTAAAGGCTATGCACGGCCATTTTAGTGAAGGAGGCAGGTTTTGAAGAGGCAAAAAATTCTGTATTCAGTGTATAAGACGCACCCAGATTTTCAGCCTCTTTTTTGAGGGAAAAGGGTCCATCTTATACTACGAAAAATATGGTAGTTTGGGTAATGAAATGTCTGGAAGAACAACAAGCAAACTCAGAGAGCACCTCATGTCAATGCTGAGCTCCTTTATTTTCTCAACTCCTCAAATTGACAGCATTTAGTAGTGGAGACCTAGAACTCACACATTCTGCACAGACATGCCAGGCAGGTAGAGACAATTGGAGATGGGCGATCTATCAGATAACCAGATCCTATCCAGGGGTGGGCTGCTGCAAGTTTGCAGGGGTTCAGATTCTATGCACTTTGGAGAACCCCCAAATCCCACTCCTGGCTGGCCCTGCCCACCCCTCCCCTCCCCTCTCAGGAGTTCCCACAGCCTCTTTTGGAGGCCAGTAAGAGCAGGGCATGTGCGGAGGCTTGGGGAGGGTGAAAAATGGGCCTACCGGAAGTTTGAGAAGGCCAGAAATGGGCCTGTTTCTGGCCTCCAGAAGACCTCTGGAGCCTGGGGAGGCCATTTTCACCCTCCCAGAGGCTCGAGGAAAGCCTCTGGAGCCTGGGGAGGGCAAAAATAGCAATAGCAATTAGCAATAGCAATAGCAATTAGACTTATATACTGCTTCATAGGGCTTTGAGCCCTCTCTAAGCAGTTTACAGAGTCAGCATATTGCCCCCAACAACAATCCGGGTCCTCATTTTACCCACCTCGGAAGGATGGAAGGCTGAGTCAACCTTGAGCCAGTGAGATTTGAACAGCCAAACTGCAGAACTGCAGTCAGCTGAAGTAGCCTGCAGTGCTGCATTTAACCACTGTGCCATCTCGGCTCTGCCATATCCCCCCTGCCGCCATGATGCAGGAGGCCAACTAGGCAACAACCACCCAGCAACCAGACAGAAAACCCCTTGCTAAAATTTTGGAAGCCCACCCCAGCCTATGCCATGAAGAGCTTAAAAGGTGATGAATGAAACCTTGGATGACACCAAGAAGCCTCCTGATGGACAATATAGCCTTTGCGTAGCAGTGATGACCCATGGATCAAATGACTCCTGAAGAAAATAATAATAAAGATATGGAGCAGCCACTATTGGTCATTTATTTTCCTTATGCCAGATCTAGCCAATGAAGCTAAAGAGAAGGAGAATGTTTGCTAGACAGGTTTTTCTAAGCTTAGCATTAGAAGATAACACTCTCCCATTTTTGTGTGTGCATGCCTCAGCTGTTTAAGAACACAATCCTTCCTCTGACTCTTCATTGATTTACTAATAGGTACAATAAAAGGAATGGTGAAAGGTTTTGCAAATTTACTTACCCATGATGGGGAAGAAAGAAGAGGCAGGCAGCATGTACATTGAAACAGAAATTGCTGCAAGGTGGAATTTGATCACGATGCTACAATGCATGTTACAGATTTAATTTTAGCATGTTTCCACTGTAGAATAACCTGACTTGAAATCTAAATGCAAATTAAATTGAAATAACCTTTACAGTTATTATTTTATTTTGTTTTACTTTTTATGAAAAAAGATTTTGATAATGCAAGTTTACATAAATATTTAATATCAAGGAATGCTTATTTAAATAGCTCATTCTTTTTAAGAAAATGCTCCCTCCCCATCTTTTCATTCCAATTTTTATTGTAGTTAATCAGGTGCCACTAAGTCAGTTTTGACTTCAGATGAGTATATGAAAAAATGTTCCCCATTTTGGTCAGTCTTTGTTTTTTTGTTTAACAAATACATATGACTGGCCATAATATAATTAAAACAAGATAAGCTATTTTTAAAAAAAAATACATTGAGTTTAAGCTAAAATTTGCATCTATCAATCAACCACACCATGCCAGATTCATCAACATGGTCCCAGTGCCTTGTTATAACTTCTAACTCTTCCACGGACATCCCGAGGTTTTCATTGCTACCATCTATCCACCTGATCCTGATTCCCACAAACAGAATTCTACCCCTGGGGACCAAAAGAGAACATTAATTTTCCTGGCAATGACATAGAAATGGATTTCCATCAGGGATGGGTTTCTGCCGGTATGGTACAGTACAGGCATACCCGTTCATCAAATTTAGCGTGCCTTTCAGTACCCCTTCATCTGATGGCACCGTAACAGAATGCTGCCCCCCCTCACTCCCCCCGCTCGCCCAGTCATTGCTTGATCTCTCTCTCTCCCCCCACCTCACCATGCTTGCAAAGCGTGGCACGAGGGGCAGAAGCCCCCAAACTTAGCGGGGAGCCTAAGCAAAGAAGGAGGTGGAGATCTGGGTGGAGGGAGGGGGAAACCCTAGCGAGGGCTGCCTGCTGCCAACTCGACTCCATGCAGAGTGGGCTGCAGAGGGTGCCATAAGGCAGGTTGATCAGGGCGATGTGCTGCTGCAAGAAGCCGCACTGCTACTGCTGGAGCTGTGTTGCCCCACTGAATTCAGGGACTTCTGCCCCTCGTGCTGTGCTTTGCAGCCACCGGAGCCCTGCATGGATCTCTTTGGGGTGCTGGGCAACCTGGTTCTAGGAATCCCTCCCCCCCCCAGCAGAAGTCCCTGAACTAGGGTTTCCCCCTTCCTCTGCCCAGCTCTCTGCCTCCTCCTTTGCTAAGTCTCTACGCTGGGTTCAGGGTCTTCTGTCCCTTGTGCCACATTTTTCAGCCACAGGAGCCCTGCAAAGACCTCTTCAGGGTGCTAGGCAACCTGATTCTGGGGAATCCCCCACCCCCAAAAAAGGACTGACCAACCGTCTCTCCAGATCTTGCGGCTTTTTCGGGGGATTCTTTTTAAAAAAACGCCTCTCCAGATGATCTTGGAAACCTGTGAGGTTGCTTTTGGAGGGGGAAGATGGACAGCATCCCCCCCCTGTCTCGGGGTGACTGCAACCTCAGAGCCTGCAGCCTTAAAGCCCCCTCCCAAAGCAACCTCACAGGTTTTCAAGATCATCTGGAGAGACAGGCGGTTGATTTTTTGGGGGGGGGGAGACAGACCATGCTGCCGAGGACAGGCACAAGACGGGATGCCAGTGGCGCTGGGAGCTGGGCTGTGTGCAGAGGAGCTGGTGGCCAGGGCACCCTGAAGCAGCACCAGCCAGCATGTCCCACAAGAAGAACCCTAAGGGCAAGGGCAGCAGCGCCGCACCCACCTCAGCCCTGCCCACTGCCAATTAACATGCCATTGTCTCCTTCTCCTTGTTGGGCGGGATGGGCAGGGCTGCCCAGCTGGCCCCTCCCTCAGCAGCAGCGGCGAGTTCCATGATGTCATCTTCAAGATGAGTAGCATCTTGGCTGGGCAGTGGGGCGGGTGGGCAGAGGGTTGAAACCCACCACTGATTTCCATCCCCTTCTTCCATGATTAAAAAAAAACCTCTTTCTTTCTTTCTTTCTTTCTTTCTTTCTTTCTTTTTCTTTCTTTCTTTCTTTCTTTCTTTCTTTCCTTCCTTCCTTCCTTCCTTCCTTCCATTTATTTATTTATTTATTTATTTATTTATTTATTTATTTATTTATTTATTTATTTATTTATTTATTTATTGTCCACTTTCCCAGCTTTCCTAGCCATGCATGGCACTGGAGAAACCATGGCTTTTGCTCTTCTGTTATTTCATTTGATCTTTCTGACCTTTGTAGTAATAAATACATTCCAGGGACCAAATATTAAAAGGTTAGATTGTGCTATTTTTGGTCCTGTAAGCAACAGTGGAGATATAGTGAATTGAACAGGATGCTAGCATCTGAGATATACCCTTTGAGGTCACACGCTGTTTGTGCCTCATTCCCATATTCCTGAACACCTTCGAAATAACTTTTTTTTTTTAAAAAAAAGTGATAGAATATGGAAACTGTTAAATATTCAGAGAGTGAGTACAACCCTTGTATTTATCTTCATTTAATTTTCATAAATACATTAAGTCCAATTAGTTTTTCTCTCCCTCCCCCCAACATACACTGACACCCCTGCTTTTAAGAGTTATCTTCTGACAAGTTATTCAAAGGTCAAGTATTCCTTGTCCTGTTGGAGGCATGACCTCAATTGCCTTGTCTTTCAATACCTCACAACCTATTCACCCCAAGGGGCAGCAGGGGGCAGACAGAAAGTTACCGATGGCCTCTGCATTCTCTGTTTTCCTTTCTCTTACTTGTTTATGAGTGTGCTAATCTCCAAGTGCTTTCTTCCTATGTTTGCCTTTCCTTGCACGTCTGCTCTCTTGACTCTCATTTAAAAGGATGTACTTAGATAGGAGTTAAGCTTTGCCTATCTTCTATTTATTTCTTATTATAAACCCACTGCTTGCAAGTTGCAGCAAACAGCTTCACTAGTTCTTGCTCAAGTTACATTTCCACTCTCCAGGTACATGTGAAGCACTTTCTCTAACAATTCTCATCAAATTTGTGCACCCCTTGAAATTCTTGCTATAGATGACAACTTATTGTCTGAATGACCCTTATAATTCTTCTCTTTTTTTGTTCAGCATAACTCTGGAATGCCTCAAGCAATTTCAACCAAACTTGGTACACAGATGACTTATCCTCTGGAGAAAAACACTGTGGGGGGTAAGACACCCCCACAGTGGTGTCTTACAGTGGGTGTAAGACATCCCCTAACACCCCTTGGGGGGTGTTCTGTTAACATACAGCCTGTTGTGTCATACTGCTGTACTGACGTCTACTGTACAGCACAGTGGAGTTGCCATTGTAACGGCTTCACATTACTGCATAAGGGAGCTTCCTCTGGTAAGGGGGAAAATTCAACATTAGAAATTATATTTGGTCCAGGCATTTTCCCCGTATAAATAAATACCCGGGCAACGCCTGATTATCGACTAGTCATGTATATATGTTGTATCAACACAAGGAGATTTACATGAATGGATGGAAATGATATATCCCTAATAGCTGAAGTCCTTGGGAGAAGGGCGGCATATAAATTGAATAAACTGCATATAAATCGAATAAACCTAATAGCTGGTATTTGGACCTGTGATTAATAAGCTAATATACACCATCAAAACTAATAGTTAAAACTAGCTTGCTCTACCATGAATTTATCTAGTCCCCTTAAAAAACTAACTTTCTAGAGAAGACTCCAATGCTAGAAAAATTGGAGGGAATGAGAAGAGGAAGATCAACAACACAGTGGATGAATTTAGTTAATGTTAGGTCTCCAGAACCAAGAAGGACCCAAATAGTTACTCCCAAAAAGTATTCTTTATTGTTCCTCTCCTATAGACAGAAATCTTGCCAAACTAAAGCAACAGCATATATCATTAAAGATATACTCTGATAACTTCTAAGGAGGAACCTGGGGATCCAGACTACATTCCACTACAGTAACAATAGCAATGGTCTATTGTTGGAAGACCTGAAAGACCAAGTCAGGGCTAGATCATTATGGAGAAAATCTATCTATCTATGTAGCACCTAAGAGTTAACACTGACTTGATGGCACACAATCCATATTTTACAGCTATCAGAACTGGTATCCATCTTATTTGATGACAACATTTTTTTACTGTTTTGTAGGAAAAAAGTGTAAGTGAAATATTGATTAAATGAACCTGTGGGAAGGGACCTGCTTCTCCTGAATGTTAATTACATTGCAAAAATCACAGCTCTTTGAATCATTTGCATAATGAGGGCTTTACACAAATGACACAAATGGACAAAAAGATAATGTGTGTCACTTGTGAAATGATGCCATTACTCAAATCACAATGAATTATGCAACATTAACATAAAGTTGCCTTATCCGTACTATTTTTCAATGCACTAGATTTGTCCATTATTTTAAGGGTATTTCTGGACTGAAATCTTAAAATATGCTAAATTGGAAATGCACTAAATGTTGACTTCCTTTTTATCTGTCCTGGATCTCCTAGCATTTAGTTTTGTTAGATAAGCCCAGTTTCTAACTCTACTACATCATTCCTCATTTGCCCATTAAAATGTTACAAATGTTTTCTTCAAAAAATATATTCTTTAATCTCCTAAAAAAAATGACATCTTCTATGTTGATCACACCATTTTCCTTCTTCTGCTTTACAAGATCTTTTCTCAGACATAGTAACTAGAATTGTATAGAGTATTCCAAGTGCATTTTCTCCACAGGTCTATATAAAAGCATTATTCTATTGGTTGTTTTATTTTCGATTTCCTTCCTAGTGTTTCAAGCATGGAATTTGTCTTTTTTACAGCAGCCCCACATTACACTGAATTAAGAATAACTTTGATGTTCTCTGCAAATTTACTTCCTTCCTTCCTCCATTCCTTTTAACAGAGCATCACTGATATCTATTGCGGCATAAAGGCATAAAAGAAAAAACAATTGACTTTAGCTTACATTTTAATTTTGAGACAAAAGGAAAAAGAAATGTTAGGAAGGAGGGGGATGGAAATAATTGGTATTAAAAGGCTGAGCTAATCCCTTGCATGTCCATTTCCAATTCTGAAAAGAGTGACATACAATTGCTTGAATGAGAAACAACAGGTTAATAGTTACTATGGTGTATATAGACAAAATATTTTAATAAATCTAAAATCTCCCTGAAGTTGAGCTTGACTATCATGACTTAATGAACATAGCAGCAGCAACAGTACTTAGACTTATATATTGCCCCAAAGTGCTTTATAGCACTGTCTGAGCGGTTTACAGTGTCAACATATTGCCCCCCCTCCAACAATCTAGGTTCTCATTTTGGCAACCTCAGAAGGATGGAAGGCTGAGTCAACCTGGAACCTGTTCTGATCTAGGCTTCCTGAAACAGTAAAAAGCGTACACTTAGTCCCAGCTCCACAGGCCCGCAGCGGACCACAACAGAACTAGTCAGGATCGAACTTCTGGCTGTGGACAGAGTTAACCTGCAATGCTGCCCCCTTTAAGGACCTCTTAAGAGTGGGGTGAGGTTCACAGCTGACAGTTTAAGGTTGAAGCTGTGAGGGTTTCAGGATGTAACAACGGAGTCAGGTAGAGCATTCTAGACCACTCTGTTGCTGAAGTCGTATATTCTGCAGTTGAGTTTGGACTGGTTTATCTTGAGTTTGTATTGATTGTTTGCCTATGTATTATTGCAGTTGAAGCTGAAGTACTCATTCACAGGTAGGACATTATAGCAGACAATTTTGTGTACTATGCTTAGGTCCAACTGCAGGCAGAGCAGTTGCAGATTGTCCAAGCCCAAAATTTCGAGTCTCGTGGCATAGAGCCAAGGTGGCGCAGTGGTTAAATGCAGCACTGCAGGCTACTGCTAGATCAGCAGGTCAGCGGTTCAAATCTCACCGGCTCAGGGTTGACTCAGCCTTCCATCCTTCCGAGGTGGGTAAAATGAGGACCCAGATTGTTGGGGGCAATATGCTGACTCTCTGTAAACCGCTTAGAGAGGCCTGAAAGGCCTATGAAGCGGTATATAAGTCTACTGCTATTGCTATTGCTATTGCTATTGCTATTGCTATAAGGGATTCTATTGTGAACAGAGAAATGGAGCACACGTCTTGTGAAATACCTCTGAACCCACTCAATTGTATTAATGTCCGATATACAGTACGGGTTCACTGTACAGGCGGATGAGCTGTATTTGAGAAATGGTCTGGCAAAGGTTTTGTACGTCCTAGTTAACAATTCAATGTTACCAGAGAAGAAGCTTCTCAAAATAAGGTTAACAACTCTTAATGCCTTTTTGGCAATGATGTTACAGTGAGATCTGGGGCTTAGATCATTTGAGATAAGTACTCCTAGATCCTTGACAGAGTGAGGGTTGTCTATGAGAGCGTTCCCTTGTATTTAGTGTTCTGATTTTTTTTCCACAATGTGCAGGACATAACATTTGTTTGTTGAAATTTGGAGTTGCCAATTGTGCAACCATTCTGACACATAGTCTAGGTCACATTGTAGGATAGGAGCATTGTCTTGTGCCGTTAAATGATTTTACGTCATTGGTGAAGAGGAAGCAGTTGCTTTTAATGTGATCACATAGGTATAAAGCAGAAAGAATGTGGATCCTAAGACACTGCCTTGGGGGACACCACTATTAACTGATGCTGGATTTGATAGGACCCTCCCTATTTTGACCATTTGCTACCTGTTTGATAGGAACATGACTATCCAATTATGCAGGGGTCCAGAGATTCTTGACAGAAGTATAGAAATAATTTAAAATTACCTTCCAGGAAGCAACTTTTCTCCCCCCCTTATTTTCAGCTTCTCCTTCTAGCCAACAGCATTGGAATTTCCTAATCTTCAGCCATCGAAATAGGTTCAAATCTGCTTAGTTTCTGAAGTTGAACTGCGGTGCCATCTGCTAAATCTGCCAACTTCATTTAGCAAAGGTGAAAGAAGCCTGGCAAGCCATTCTCTTCCATCTTTAACATGTCACTGAAGAAGAAATGGAATGATTAGCTTGATTTGGTTCCGATTTCATCCTGCTTGAATACAGTTTTACACGTATTTCCTCCAAGGAAATAATTGTTCCTTTGAGGATGTTGTTATTTGCCTAAGTCTTTGCTGAACCCCAATTAATTTTAACATTGCTCCTGTGAACTTCTGAACCTGTTTGATATCTGATTCTGTAGCT